>NC_089593.1:46179472-46363140 GCF_019320115.1 Miscanthus floridulus
CATATCGAATCATAACCTCTTTGAGTGTGGGGCAGTCCTACAATAAAATCCATACCAACTTCTTTCCATTTCCATTCAGGAATCTTCATTGGTTGTAGTAACCCTATAGGTCTTTGATGCTCAGCTTTCACTCTTTGACAAGTGTCACACAACGCCACATATTCTGCCACATCTCTCTTCAAACCATACCACCAGTACTTTTCTTTGAGATCCAAGTACATCTTGGTACTTCTGGGATGTATAGAATAAGCAGACTCATGGGCCTCTTGCAGAATTGCATCTCGGATAACTTTCACTTCCGGTACACATATCCTTTTCCCGAACCAAAGAGTTCCATTCTCATCCATTCTAAATCCGGGTGCCTTTCCAAGCACTACATTCTCTGCTATCTCCTTAAGTTTTTCATCCTCCAATTGTCCTTTGCATATCTCCTGCTCCAATGTAGGCTCTATCGCCAATTCCATTGCATTAGTGACCAGGCTCAAGTTGAGATACTCCATTTCAGCACACAACTCTGCTGACATAGATGTTATCTGAATTCCATTGGCATAGCTCTTTCTGCTAAGTGCATCAGCTACAACGTTTGCCTTTCCCGGGTGATAATGCACTTCCAACTCATAGTCTTTGATCAATTCCAACCAACGACGTTGTCTTAAATTCAGATCTGATTGGGTAAAGATATACTTCAAACTCTTATGATCAGTATAGATATCACTCTTATGTCCAATCAGATAATGTCTCCAGATCTTCAAAGCATGAACCACAGCTGCCAATTCCAAGTCATGAGTAGGATAATTCAACTCATGCTTCCTTAGTTGTCTAGATGCATATGCAACCACTCTTCCTTCTTGCATAAGCACACATCCAAGACTCAAACGGGATGCATCACAATATATAGAGAAGTTCTTATTTAAATCGGGCAAAATTAATACTGGAGCTGTAGTCAATCTCTTCTTTAGCTCTTCAAAGTTTGTCTGGCATTTATCCGACCATACATACTTAGCATTCTTTTCCAACAAAGCTGTCATAGGCTTGGCTAGCTTGGAAAAGCCTTCAATGAACCTTCGGTAATAACCAGCCAATCCCAAAAAGCTACGAATCTCACTTACAGTAGTTGGTGGTTTCCAATTCAGTACATCTTGCACTTTGCCTAGGTCCACCGCTATTCCACCATTGGAGACAACATGACCCAGAAAAGAGACTTCCTTTAACCAAAACTCACACTTGCTCCGCTTAGCGTACAACTTATGTTCTCTAAGTTTTTGCAAGACCATCCTTATGTGTTCCGCATGTTCTTCTTTAGTCTTGGAGAATATTAGTATGTCATCTATGAATACTACCACAAATTTATCCAGAAACTCCATGAACACCTTATTCATCAAATACATGAAGTATGTAGGTGCATTGGTCAATCCAAAAGACATAACGGTGTACTCATATAATCCGTACCGTGTAGTGAATGCTGTCTTGGGTATGTCCGAGTTCCGGATCTTAAGCTGATGACAACCAGATCGGAGATCAATCTTGGAGAACACATGAGCTCCTCTCAACTGATCAAACAAATCATCAATCCTAGGCAAAGGGTATTTATTCTTGATGGTAACCTTATTAAGTGAGCGGTAATCCACACACATCTATTGACTACCATCCTTCTTATCCACGAAGATCACAGGTGCCACCCATGGGGAAGAACTGGGGCGTATGAAACCTTTTTCTTGCAACTCTTTTAGTTGTTTCTTAAGCTCTTCTAATTCATTAACTCCCATTCTATATAGACATTTAGCTATTGGTGCAGTTCCAGGTAATAATTCAATAATGAATTCAATGTCTCGGTCAGGTGGCATACCTGGCAAGTCATCGGGGAAGACATCCGGGAACTCCTCCATGACACGATCTTGTTCATTGACTTCACCATCTAGCTGATTCACTATGGCTATAGGCTGAGCTTGCACTACTACTTCTACACAGATTCTATCTCCATTGAGTGATGTCACAACCATAGATTTCTCCTGACATTAAATCACTGCCCGGTGTTGTTTCATCCAATCCATTCCTAGGATAAGATCAATTCCCGCTGTTCTCAACACAATAGGCTTCACCTTGAAGTCTACCCCCCTTAAGGAAATGCTAGTTGAGGGGCTCCAATAAGAAGCGGGTATACTACCTCCCGGGGAATTCACTAGTATAGGATTTTTTATGGCACACAAAGGTATGCTATGCATTCTAACAAAAGCTTGGGAGATAAAAGAATGCGAAGCACCAGAATCAAAAAGTACGGTAGCAGAAATAGAGTTGACGCTGAACGTACCCAACATGACCTCAGGCGTCTCCTGAGCTGTGTCAGATGACACATAGTTCACCTTCGCTGTGAGAGGTGGTCGGGCATTGAACTTCTGATTGTTGGTCTAGTTCTGAGGTGCTTGTTGGTTCTGCTTCTTAGGACACTGATGAGCATAGTGACCTACTTCTCCACATCGGTAACAGGCATTGGGATTGTTGGGTGCACCACTCTTCACAGGAGCATTGTTAGGCACTCCCTAGCATGTTGCAGGATTGCTAGTCTGTTGCGGGGGACACTGATTTCCAAACTGTTGCTGATACTAAGGGTGTTGTTGGAACTGGTTCCGCTGAGGATACTGACCATGGTTTCCCTGGTGAGTTGGTCCTTGATTTCTCTGCTGGTAACCTTGCTGGGGATAAGCACGTGGGCAAGTGTTGCTTCCAGAAGCTTGCCCTTGGAGCCTTCTCTTCTTAGCTTCCATCTCCTTGCGCTTATCATCAATCACGATTGCACGATTCACCAAAGACTAGAAGTTAGGATAAGTATTAGACATCAGCTGGAGCTGTAGTCCATCATAGAGTCCCTTGAGGAAATGGCGTTGCTTATCCTTGTCATCTGCTACATCATTAGGAGCATAGCGTGATAGTTGTGCGAACTTGTCCCGATATTCCGCCACAGTCATTGATCCTTGCTTGAGAGATCTGAATTCTTCCTACTTCAGTTCCACTAGTCCATCAGGAATATGGTATGACCGAAAACTGTCCTTAAATTCCTGCCAAGTGATAGCAGGAGCATTGTTGGGATGTCCAAATTGAAATGATTCCCACCAATCCTGAGTAGCTCCTTGGAGTTGCCCAGAGGCATACAACACCTTCTCAAGGTCGTTGCATTATGCTATGTTCAGTTGTTTCTCCACAGCACGCAACCAATCATCTGCCTCCATAGGGTCTGAGGCATGGGTGAACACCGGTGGATGACCTTTCATAAACTCTCCATGCTTATCTCTAACCTGGACAGGCGGTGGCCCTCTTGCAGGTTCATTGTCCAAGCGCTGCATCATAGCTTGCATCAGCTGCGCTTGCATTCCCAATATCTGTTCCATGGTCACAGGTGGCGGCGGTGGATTTATAAGAGCATCACGCCCACGACCATGACCACGGCCTCTGCCTCTTCCTCCTCATGCGGCCATCTGTTTTCCAACAAATGTGCAAAATTTAGGGATTTTTCCAATTATAGAGAGCTTACAAAAGATAAGAAACAATGCTGAGAATTTTCTGGACAAGGTTCAAATTCAGCAGTTCAGTAAAACTATTATAACTCGAGTTTCAGAGATCCAACAGAGGTGCACCAAGATTCATTAGAAAGATTAGGACATCAGCTACAACTTTCATTTAGACCACTTTTACAGATTCAAACTCACACATAGTCAAAAGTAGAGCTAAACCGAAACTATTCTGAGTTCTAGACAGCACAGGAACATCAACTTGTGTCAGCTAGATCTCCCAAACCTGGACAGCTATTGATGTGATTCCAAAGACACTTGAAATATGCAGAGGTCTAGTTATCTCCACAAAAATTTCAGAATTTTTATCATCCCAGATTTCGAGTTACCAAATAAAGAACACAGGCTGGTCCAGAAATTAGCACGGCAGAGATAAGATAAAGTGAAACATCTGCATTAAGATTTCATTCTAAATTTAAAGTTCCAATCTAAGGAAGTTGTGGACATGCCCACAAACTTCTAGCAATCAAGCAAAATACCAAATCAACCAAGTTCACAAATCAAACATCTAATCAACCAAGTTCACAAGACCAACAAGACTAAATAAGGACACGAACTAACGACGTGATAATCTAGATCAAGGCACCTAACACCTATAGAGCGGTGTCAATCATGGTGAAGGAACGGCGCTTCTTCTTGTAGATGGAAGGTTGTCCCAGTTGTGCTCGAAGTTCATCCACTTGTTTCTGAAGACGTCTCTGTGCCCTCTGAGATGCACGCAGTTCTCCTTTGACTTCATCATCCACTCCCTGCATAGCGTGGACATGCTGCACCGTTGCCTCCAGAGTTGGGTCATTCTCTAGTGGAGCCAAAACCTGCCAAACACCCTCATGATCATTTAGAGGAAGAAACCTGAAGCGATCCTCCCTCATGGCCTCGAAGCGATGACCATGGTAGTGGATGTAGGCATTCTGTGCTGCATCCTCCATGCCATCCAAAGCATGGGCTCTCCTGGCAGGGGCACAGTGGATAGTCTCCACCTCATGTCCATTAATGATATCGTTCCATGTGGTGACCACCAGCTCTACCTTCCAGAAGGTAGCCTCCAGTGGGTGCTTGTACTTGGCGCAGTGGTAGCTGATGGAGCCGTGCAAGTCGGGGAAGTAGTCGTCCAGCACGTGGGTGAGGAGAGTGTGGTAGTAGGCTGTCTCTGGAGCTGGCTTGAAGTAGTACTTGCACTTCCAGCCAATCTCCTCGTCCTCCATGGGGGCAGCTGGGGAGGGTTTAGGTGTAGGAGAAGTAGCCGTCGACTCCTTAGGTGTAGCTACCATAGGATAGACTGGCATGGCAACTGGTGTAGGAGTAGGTGTAGGCGTTGGTGTAGCCATCTCCTCATCGTCGAAGATGATCACAATCTCCCTCTCTGCCGGTGGGGCACGTGGGGTAAACATGGCACGATATCCGGCGGTGCTGAGTCGAGCAGTCTTCGGATTATGAGACATCTATAGATTTAAAGTGAGATGAAATTAGAATCAACAATTTTAAATAATAGATTAAGGTATGAAAAGCATAAATGTTTTAATAAAATAACAAGAATAAGTCAGTAAGCAAGAAACCAGAGGAGCAAAGATGCTAAAACGATCATTTTCTAACTAAGCTTGCGTCCTACAGTCAACACGGCTCTGATACCAATTTGTCACACCCAATTTTAAGGATAAAATTGAATGCACAAAACTCGTGCTGGTCCTACTGGTCATCGAAGAGTTCTTGGTCTCCAACGTTTTCCTCACCATCTGAACGCGACCAACACGGCAACATACAACATTCCAAAAGCATTCATGCAAAGCAAACACTCCTATCATTAGAATAGTACACCAACAGTATTGAAATCAAGATAAAATATTTGTAAAACTAATCTACGTTTCGCTACGATCATGTCAACACGAAGTTCATGAAAAACGAAGCTAAAATGCGAAAGTTATGATTTAAACGGGTTTTCCTATAGCCATATATTTAATTAAATCTAATCATGAAATTAAAAAGTTCTAAACTTGACTAACAGTAGCTCCAACATGTAGCTTATGAAATTACGAAGCTAACGCGATTTGAATGGATCAATTCGGAGCTAAAACGACAATTTTATAAGCGAAACAGTTCAAATGGCATTTCTGTAAATACTGAAAACGTATTTTTGACTTAAGCTGTGGAGTTTACGCTTTCCAAACGGGATTGTGCATTTGGGAAATACGCTTTGGGCTGCGGGTTAGGACTTAGAAAAGTCCAGGGACTCTTTAGCAAAATCACCCGCGAAGGGGTATCTTCTAATCCTGGCCGTTGATCTCGCGATGGGCGGCTAGGATCGGCCTGGGGGGGACGGCCGGCCGGAACAGGGTCACCGGCGGCCAGGCGCCATGGCCGGTGGTAGTGGACTCGTCGGAGCACGCGGTTAGGGGCCTACAGCTCACCAAATGGACAACCGAGTGAACCGGGAGATGCGGGGGAGGAAGGGGGTTGCGGCCATGCCGTTTTGGCTGCCGGGAATGGCGGCAAGCGTGGTGGCCGCCATGGGCGGCGACCATGGCCCGCGGAGCTTGCGGCCAAGGCTCAAGAAGCCAACAAAACGAGAAATAAACTACTCGGGGAGATAGAGGGGAGGACGGCGAAGCTCACCAAGGGGGAAATGGAGACAGAGGCGGCTCGGAGGAGGCTGTCCGCGTGGAGGGGCGGTCGACGGAGCTCGGAGACCTTGGGGCGACGGTTGCGGCCTTCCTCAGTGCTCGACAAGCGCAAAAACGAGAGCGGGGGAGGCAGCCGGGTGCGCATGGGGTTGGGCTGCTATTTGAAACGGCCGAGGCACCAGGGGAGGCGCTCCCACGATGCCGTTCGTGGGCGACGGTTGCGGCCTCGCGACTGAACCGGCGCGGGGTGAGTGGGAGGTTGGGGGCAGCGCCGACAGGTGGGGCCAGGCGTCAGCGGCAGGGCACGGGGGGCGGTTGCCTGGCGCGACTACTGGGCTGAGCGGTTGCTGGGCTGGCGACGCCGAGGCACGCGGCTGGGCTGCGGTGCTGGGCTGGGCGCGGCTACTGGGCCGAGCGCGAAAAGGGGAGGGGAAGGGCGAACGGGCCGCGGTTGCCAGGGAAATGGCCTGCGGGCCGAAACCAAGGAAGGGGGAGATGATCATTTTCACTTTTTATTTTCCAAACAAATTTTCCCAAAAGCATTTTCAAATAATTTTTGATTTCATTTGAACTCTAATTCAAGAACAATCATCACATGAATAAATAGTGCAGCAGCATGTATGCATCAAAAGTTTCAAAACTTATAATTGATTTTTAATTCCCCAAAAATTATTAATTTCCTATAATTGAATGCACGCTTAATAACATAATTAAATCAAAATTACTTATTTTAAAGAATGAAAATTTTTGGGTGTTACATTATTCAATTATTTGAATCACTTGCAGTTCAAATTTGACTTATACCAAAAAATTCCTTGAAAAACAATAAGTTAATTAAATACAGCAAACGGATCTAGAAATATAGCAAAGCTTAAAATGGAGTACCAAATGTTGTTTATAGAGAGTAGAAAAAGTTTCAAGGCCAGAAGTAAAAAAAACTTATTATTTCATGTAGTTATAGCTCAAATTCAATGTATATGAATTAAAATTCTATAATTGCACTTAATAAATTAAAATTATCAAAAAGGTCAAAAAATTACCAAAATTACACTTGAATCAATCTATGTTCTCTATTGCCTATACAAAAAGTTTTGAATTCAAACCTCAATTCGATCGTCACTTTGACTCCAAATCTTATCGAATCCTTCTCAACGCTACGATTCTTCTTATAAGATACTTCGGTTTATAAACATCGTACATGATAGATTGTGTGAAACCTGTTCAATTTTTACCATAGCCTTCAGGTATGATATCATGAGATCTTATCAAATCTCATGATTTTCAGACTTTGCTTGGTTTTTTTAGAATTTAAAAACCATTCGGCCACACGTTCATGGTCGTGTTTCATGAACAAGATGTTTGACATTTCTTTTCATTTCTCGAGTAAGGCCTCACACTAGACTCAGTAACATGAATATCATTTTTCTACTCATTTTATTCTATTACTTGAATGCTTATAGTTCAAATTTGATTTATACCAAAAATACCTTAAAAAGTAATAAATTAATTAAATATAGAAAATAGATCCATAAATATACTAAAGCTTAACATGGAGTACCACATGTTGTATGTAGAGAGTAGAAAAAGTTTCAAGGCCAGAAGTTAAAAAACATTATTTCATGTAGTTATAGCTCAAATTCAATGTATATCAATTAAAATTCTATAATTGCACTTAATAAATGAAAATTATCAAATGGATCCAAAAAATAACCAAAATTTCACATGAATCAATCTATGTTCTCTATTACCTATACAAAAAGTTTTGAAGTCAAACTTCAATTTGATCATCACTTTGACTCCAAATCTTAGCGAATCCTTCATAAAGCTACGATTCTTCTTCTAAGATACTTCAGTTTGTAAACATCGTACATGACACATTGTGTGAAACCTATTCAATTTTTACCATAGCCTCCATGTATGATATCATGAGATCTTGACAAATCTGATGATTTTCGAACTTCACTTGCTTTTTTAGAATTTAAAAACCATTCGGCCACACGTTCGTGGTCGTGTTTCCTAAACAAGATATGCAAAATTTCTTTTCATTTCTTGGGTAAGACCTCACACTGGACTAAGTAACATGAATATCATTTTCTACTCATTTTATTCTATTATTTGAATCACTTGCAGTTCAAATTTGACTTATACCAAAAAATTCCTTGAAAAACAATAAATTAATTAAATATAGCAAACGGATCCATAAATATACCAAATCTTAACTTGGAGTACCACATGTTGTATGTAGAGAGTAGAAAAAGTTTCAAGGCCAGAATTAAAAAACTTATTATTTCATGTAGTTATAACTCAAATTCAATGTATATCAATTAAGATTCTATAGTAGCACTTAATAAATTAAAATTATCAAACAGATCCAAAAAATTACCAAAATTACATATGAATGAATCTATGTTCTCTATTGACTATAAAAAAAGTTTTAAAGTCAAACCCCAATTCAATCATCACTTTGACTCTAAATCTTACCGAATCCTTCTCAACGCTATGATTCTTCTTTTGAGATACTTCGGTTTGTAAACATCGTACATGACTGATTGTGCAAAACCTTCTACATTTTTTACCATAGCCTCCACATATGATATCATGATATCTAGACAAATCTCATGATTTTCAGACTTCACTTGCTTTTTTTAGAATTTAAATACCAATTGGCCACACGTTCGTGGTCGTGTTTCCTGAACAAGATCTTCGAAATTTCTTTTGATTTCCTAGGTAAGACCTCACGCTGGACTCAGTAACATGAATATAATTTTTCTACTCATTTTATTCAATTGTTTGAATCACTTGCAGTTCAAATTTGACTTATACCAAAAAATTCCTTGAAAAACAATAAGTTAATTAAATACAGCAAATGGATCTAGAAATATAGCAAAGCTTAAAATGGAGTACCAAATGTTGTTTATAGAGTAGAAAAAGTTTCTAGGCCAGAAGTAAAAAAACTTTTTATTTCATGTAGTTATAGCTCAAATTCAATTTATATGAATTAAAATTCTATAATTGCACTTAATAAATTAAAATTATCAAAAAGATCAAAAAATTACCAAAATTACATATGAATCAATCTATGTTCTCTATTGCCTATACAAAAAGTTTTGAATTCAAACCTCAATTCGATCATCACTTTGACTCCAAATCTTATCGAATCCTTTTCAACGCTACGATTCTTCTTATAAGATACTTCAGTTTGTAAACATCGTACATGACAGATTGTGTGAAACCTATTCAATTTTTACCATAGCCTTCAGGTATGATATCATGAGATCTTATCAAATCTCATGATTTTTAGACTTTGCTTGGTTTTTTTAGAATTTAAAAACCATTCGGCCACACGTTCATGGTCGTGTTTCATGAACAAGATGTTTGACATTTCTTTTCATTTCTCGAGTAAGGCCTCACACTAGACTCAGTAACATGAGTATCATTTTTCTACTCATTTTATTCTATTACTTGAATGCTTATAGTTCAAATTTGATTTATACCAAAAATACCTTAAAAAGTAATAAATTAATTAAATATAGAAAATGGATCCATAAATATACTAAAGCTTAACATGGAGTACCACATGTTGTATGTAGAGAGTAGAAAAAGTTTCAAGGCCAGAAGTAAAAAAACATTATTTCATGTAGTTATAGCTCAAATTCAATGTATATCAATTAAAATTCTATAATTGCACTTAATAAATGAAAATTATCAAATGGATCCAAAAAATAACCAAAATTTCACATGAATCAATCTATGTTCTCTATTACCTATACAAAAAGTTTTGAAGTCAAACTTCAATTTGATCATCACTTTGACTCCAAATCTTACCGAATCCTTCACAAAGCTACGATTCTTCTTCTAAGATACTTTAGTTTGTAAACATCGTACATGACACATTGTGTGAAACCTATTCAATTTTTACCATAGCCTCCATGTATGATATCATGAGATCTTGACAAATCTCATGATTTTCAGACTTCACTTGCTTTTTTTAGAATTTAAAAACCATTCGGCCACACGTTGGTGGTCGTGTTTCCTAAACAAGATGTGCGAAATTTCTTTTCATTTCTTGGGTAAGACCTCACACTGGACTAAGTAACATGAATATCATTTTCTACTCATTTTATTCTATTATTTGAATCACTTGTAATTCAAATTTGTCTTATACCAAAAAATTCCTTGAAAAACAATAAATTAATTAAATATAGCAAACGGATCCATGAATATACCAAATCTTAACTTGGAGTAACACATGTTGTATGTAGAGAGTAGAAAAAGTTTTAAGGCCAGAATTAAAAAACTTATTATTTCATGTAGTTATAACTCAAATTCAATGTATATCAATTAAGATTCTATAGTAGCACTTAATAAATTAAAATTATCAAACAGATCCAAAAAATTACCAAAATTACATATGAATGAATCTATGTTCTCTATTGACTATAAAAAAAGTTTTGAAGTCAAACCCCAATTCAATCACCACTTTGACTCTAAATCTTACCAAATCCTTCTCAACGCTAGGATTCTTCTTTTGAGATACTTTGGTTTGTAAACATCGTACATGACTGATTGTGCAAAACCTTCTACATGTTTTACCATAGCCTCCACATATGATATCATGAGATCTAGACAAATCTCATGATTTTTAGACTTCACTTGCTTTTTTTAGAATTTAAATACCAGTTGGCCACACGTTCGTGGTCGTGTTTCCTGAACAAGATGTTCAAAATTTCTTTTGATTTCCTAGGTAAGACCTCACACTGGACTCAGTAACATGAATATAATTTTTCTACTCATTTTATTCAATTATTTGAATCACTTGCAGTTCAAATTTGACTTATACCAAAAAATTCCTTAAAAAACAATAAGTTAATTAAATATAGCAAACGGGTCTAGAAATATAGCAAAGCTTAAAATGGAGTACCAAATGTTGTTTATAGAGAGTACAAAAAGTTTTAAGGCCAGAAGTAAAAAAAAACTTATTATTTCATGCAGTTATAGCTCAAATTCAATGTATATGAATTAAAATTCTATAATTGCACTTAATAAATTAAAATTATCAAATGGATCAAAAAAATTACCAAAATTACACATGAATCAATCTGTGTTCTCTATTGCCTATACAAAAAGTTTTGAATTCAAACCTCAATTCGATCGTCACTTTGACTCCAAATCTTACCGAATCCTTCTCAACACTATGATTCTTCTTATAAGATACTTCGGTTTGTAAACATCGTACATGACATATTGTGTGAAACCTATTCAATTTTTACCACAGCCTCCACGTTTGATATCATGAGATCTTATCAAATCTCTTGATTTTCAGACTTTGCTTGGTTTTTTTAGAATTTAAAAACCATTCGGCCACACGTTCATGGTCGTGTTTCATGAACAAGATGTTTGAAATTTCTTTTCATTTCTCGAGTAAGGCCTCACACTAGACTCAGTAACATGAATATCATTTTTCTACTCACTTTATTCTATTATTTGAATGCTTGTAGTTCAAATTTGATTTATACCAAAAATACCTTGAAAAGTAATAAATTAATTAAATATAGCAAATGGATCCATAAATATACTAAAGCTTAAAATGGAGTACCACATGTTGTATGTAGAGAGTAGAAAAAGTTTCAAGGCCAGAAGTAAAAAAACATATTATTTCATGTAGTTATAGCTCAAATTCAATGTATATCAATTAAAATTCTATAATTGCACTTAATAAATTAAAATTATCAAAAGGATCCAAAAAATAACCAAAATTTCACATGAATCAATCTATGTTCTCTATTGCCTATTCAAAAAGTTTTGAAGTCAAACTTCAATTTGATCATCACTTTGACTCCAAATCTTACCGAATCCTTCTCAACGCTACGATTCTTCTTCTAAGATACTTCGGTTTGTAAACATTTGACATGACACATTATGTGAAACCTATTCAATTTTTACAATAGCCTCCATGTATGATATCATGAGATCTTGACAAATCTCATGATTTTCAGACTTCGCTTGCTTTTTTTAGAATTTAAAAACCATTCGGCCACACGTTTATGGTCGTGTTTCCTAAACAAGATGTGCAAAATTTCTTTCATTTCTTGGGTAAGACCTCACACTGGACTAAGTAATATGAATATCATTTTCTACTCATTTTATTCTATTATTTAAATCACTTACAGTTCAAATTTGTCTTATACCAAAAAATTCCTTGAAAAACAATAAATTAATTGAAATATAGCACACGGATCCATAAATATACCAAATCTTAACTTGGAGTACCACATGTTGTATGTAGATAGTAGAAAAAGTTTCAAGGCCAGAAGTAAAAAAAACTTATTATTTCATGCAGTTATAGCTCAAATTCAATGTATATGAATTAAAATTCTATAATTGCACTTAATAAATTAAAATTATCAAACGGATACAAAAATTACCAAAATTACACATGAATGAATCTATGTTCTCTATTGACTATAAAAAAAGTTTTGAAGTCAAACCCCAATTTAATCATCACTTTGACTCTAAATCTTATCGAATCCTTCTCAATGCTATGATTCTTCTTTTGAGATACTTCAGTTTGTAAACATCGTACATGACTGGTTGTGCAAAACCTTCTACATTTTTTACCATAGCCTCCACATATGATATCATGAGATCTAGACAAATCTCATGATTTTCGGACTTCACTTGCTTTTTTAGAATTTAAATACCAGTTGGCCACACGTTCGTGGTCGTGTTTCCTGAATAAGATGTTCGAAATTTCTTTTGATTTCCTAGGTAAGACCTCACGCTAGACTCAATAACATGAATATAATTTTTCTACTCATCTTATTCAACTGTTTGAATCACTTGCAGTTCAAATTTGACTTATACCAAAAAATTCCTTGAAAAACAATAAGTTAATTAAATACAGCAAACGGATCTAGAAATATAGCAAAGCTTAAAATGGAGTACCAAATGTTGTTTATAGAGAGTACAAAAAGTTTCAAGGCCAGAAGTAAAAAAAACTTATTATTTCATGCAGTTATAGCTCAAATTCAATGTATATGAATTAAAATTCTATAATTGCACTTAATAAATTAAAATTATCAAATGGATCAAAAAAATTACCAAAATTACACATGAATCAATCTGTGTTCTCTATTGCCTATACAAAAAGTTTTGAATTCAAACCTCAATTCGATCGTCACTTTGACTCCAAATCTTATCGAATCCTTCTCAACGCTATGATTCTTCTTATAAGATACTTCGGTTTGTAAACATCGTACAAGATAGATTGTGTGAAACCTATTCAATTTTTCCCACAGCCTCCATGTTTGATATCATGAGATCTTATCAAATCTCTTGATTTTCAGACTTCGCTTGGTTTTTTTAGAATTTAAAAACCATACGACCATATGTTTGTGGTCGTGTTTCATGAATAAGATGTTCGAAACTTCTTTTCATTTCTCGGGTAAGGCCTCACACTAGACTCAGTAGCATGAATATCATTTTTCTACTCATTTTATTCTATTATTTGAATACTTGTAGTTTAAATTTGACTTAAACCAAAAAATTCCTTGAAAAGCAATAAATTAATTAAGTATAGCAAACAGATCTAGAAATATACCAAAGCTTAACATGGAGTACCACATGTTGTACGAGGAGAGTTGAAAAAGTTTTACGGCCAGAAGTAAAAAAACTTATTATTTCATGCAGTTATAGCTCAAATTCAATGTATATCAATTAAAATTCTATAATTGCACTTAATAAATTAAAATTATCAAATGGATCCAAAAAATGACCAAAATTTCACATGAATCAATCTATGTTCTCTATTGCGTATACAAAAACTTTTGAAGTCAAACCTCATTTTGAATGTCACTTTGACTCCAAATCTTATCAAATCCTTCTCAACGCTACAATTCTTTTTCTAAGATACTTTATTTTGTAAACATCGTATATGACAAATTGTGTGCAACATGTTCAATTTTTACCATAGCCTCCACAAATGATATCATGAGATCTTGACAAATCTCATGATTTTCAAACTTCGCTTGGTTTTTTTAGAATTTAAAAATCATTCAGCCACACGTTTGGGGTCATGTTTCATGAACAAGATGTTCGAAATTTCTTTTCATTTCTCGGGTAAGGCCTGACACTAGACTCAGTAACATGAATATCATTTTTCTACTCATTTTATTCTATTATTTGAATACTTGTAGTTCAAATTTGACTTAAACCAAAAAATTCCTTGAAAAGCAAATAATTAATTAAGTATAGCAAACGGATCCATAAATATACCAAAGCTTAACATAGAGTACCACATGTTGTATGTAGAGAGTAGAAAAAGTTTTAAGGCCAGAAGTAAAAAAACTTATTATTTCATGCAGTTATAACTCAAATTCAATGTATATCAATTAAAATTCTATAATTGCACTTAATAAATTAAAATTATCAAATGGATCCAAAAAATGACCAAAATTTCACATGAATCAATCTATGTTCTCTATTCCTATACAAAAAGTTTAGAAGTCAAACCTCAATTTGATCATCACTTTGACTCCAAATTTTACCGAATCCTTCTTAACGCTATGATTCTTCTTCTAAGATACTTTGATTTGTAAACATCGTACATGACACATTGTGTGAAACCTGTTCAATTTTTACCATAGCCTCCATGTATGATATCATGAGATCTTAATAAACCTCATGATTTAAAAACCATTCGGCCACACATTCATGGTCATGTTTCCTAAACAAGATGTGCAAAATTTCTTTTTATTTCCAGGGTAAGACCTCACACTGGACTCAGTAACATGAATATCATTTTCTTCTCATTTTATTCTATTATTTGGATCACTTGCAGTTCTAATTTGACTTATACCAAAAAATCTTAACTTGGAGTACCACATGTTCTATGTAGAGAGTAGAAAAAGGTTCAAGGCTAGAATTAAAAAAGCTTATTATTTCATGTAGTTATAGCTCAAATTCAATGTAGATCAATTAAAATTCTATAATTGCACTTAATAAATTAAAATTATCGAATGGATCCAAAAAATTACCAAAATTACACATGAATCAATCTATGTTCTCTATTGCCTGTACAAAAACTTTTGAAGTCAAACCCCAATTCAATCGTCAATTTGACTCTAAATCTTACCGAATTCTTCTCAATGCTACGATTCTTCTTCTAAGATGCTTCAGTTTATAAACATTGTACATGACTGATTGTGTGAAACCTTCTTAAATTTTTACCACAGCCTCCACATATGATATCATGAGATCTAAACAAATCTCATGATTTTTAGACTTCGCTTGCTTTTTTTAGAATTTAAAAACCATTTGGCCACACAATCGTGGTCGTGTTTCCTGAACAAGATGTTTGAAATTTCATTTGATTTCTTGGGTAAGACCTCATGCTGGACTCAGTAACATGAATATTATTTCTCTACACATTTTATTCTATTATTTGAATCACTTGTAGTTCAAATTTGGCTTATGCAAAAATTTCATTGAAGAACAATAAATTAATTAAATATAGCAAATGGATCTAGAAATATACCAAAGCTTAACATGAAGTACCAAATGTTGTTTTTAGAGAGTAGAAAAGGTTTCAAGGCCAGAAGTAAAAAAAACTTATTATTTCATGCTGTTATAGCTCAAATTCAATGTATATGAATTAAAATTCTATAATTGCACTTAATAGATTGAAATTATCAAACAGATCCAAAAAATTACCAAAATTACACATGAATCCATCTATGTTCTGTATTACCTATACAAAAACTTTTGAAGTCAAACCTCAATTTGATCGTCACTTTGACTCCAAATCTTATCGAATCCTTCTCAACGCTATGATTCTTCTTCTAAGATGCTTCAGTTTGTAAACATCGTACATGATAGATTATGTGAAACATATTCAATTTTTACCATAGCCTCCATGTATGATATCATGAGATCTTGACAAATCTCATGATTTTTAGACTTCGCTTAGTTTTTTTAGAATTTAAAAACCATTCGACCACACGTTTGTGGTCGTGTTTCCTGAACAAGATGTTCAAAATTTCTTTTCATTTCTCGGGTAAGGCCTGACACTAGACTCAGTAACATGAATATCATTTTTCTATTCATTTTATTCTATTATTTGAATACTTGTAGTTCAAATTTGACTTAAACCAAAAAATTCCATGAAAAGCAATAAATTAATTAAGTATAGCAAACGGATCCATAAATATACCAAAGCTTAACCAGGAGTACCACATGTTGTATGTAGAGAGTAGAAAAAGTTTAAAGGCCAGAAGTAAAAAAACTTATTATTTCATTAAGTTATAGCTCAAATTCAATGTAGATCAATTAAAATTCTATAATTGCACTTAAAAAATTAAAATTATCAAATAGATCTAAAAAATGACCAAACTTTCACATGAATCAATCTATGTTCTCTATTGCCTATACAAAAAGTTTTAAAGTCAAACCTCAATTCGATCATCACTTTGACTCCAAATCTTACTGAATCCTTCTCAACGCTACGATTCTTCTTCTAAGATACTTTAGTTTGTAAACATCGTATATGACAGATTATGTGCAACATGTTCAATTTTTACCATAGCCTCCACATATGATATCATGAGATCTTGACAAATCTCATGATTTTCAAACTTCGCTTAGTTTTTTTAGAATTTAAAAACCATTCAGCCACACGTTTGGGGTCGTGTTTCATGAACAAGATGTTCGAAATTTCTTTTCATTTCTCAGGTAAGGCCTCACACTAGACTCAGTAACATGAATATCATTTTTCTACTCATTTTATTCTATTATTTGAATACTTGTAGTTTAAATTTGACTTAAACCAAAAAATTCCTTGAAAAGCAAATAATTAATTAAGTATAGCAAACGGATCCATAAATATACCAAAGCTTAACATGGAGTACCACATGTTGTATGTAGAGAGTAGAAAAAGTTTTAAGGCCAGAAGTAAAAAAACTTATTATTTCATGCAGTTATAACTCAAATTCAATGTATATCAATTAAAATTCTATAATTGTACTTAATAAATTAAAAATATCAAATGGATCCAAAAAATGGCCAAAATTTCACATGAATCAATCTATGTTCTCTATTCCTATACAAAAAGTTTAGAAGTCAAACCTCAATTTGATCATCACTTTGACTCCAAATTTTACCGAATCCTTCTCAACGCTACGATTCTTCTTCTGAGATACTTTGATTTATAAACATCGTACATGACACATTGTGTGAAACCTGTTCAATTTTTACCATAGCCTCCATGTATGATATCATGAGATCTTAACAAACCTCATGATTTTTGGACATCGCTTGCTTTTTTTAGAATTTAAAAACCATTCGACCACACATTCATGGTCATGTTTCCTAAACAAGATGTGCGAAATTTCTTTTTATTTCCAAGGTAAGACCTCACACTGGACTCAGTAACATGAATATCATTTTCTTCTCATTTTATTGTATTATTTGGATCACTTGCCGTTCTAATTTGACTTATACCAAAAAATCTTAACTTGGAGTACCACATGTTCTATGTAGAGAGTAGAAAAAGGTTCAAGGCTAGAATTAAAAAAGCTTATTATTTCTTGTAGTTATAGCTCAAATTCAATGTAGATCAATTAAAATTCTATAATTGCACTTAATAAATTAAAATTATCGAATGGATCCAAAAAATTACCAAAATTACACATGAATCAATCTATGTTCTCTATTGCCTGTACAAAAAGTTTTGAAGTCAAACCCCAATTCAATCGTCAATTTGACTCTAAATCTTACCAAATTCTTCTCAATGCTACGATTCTTCTTCTAAGATGCTTCAGTTTATAAACATCGTACATGACTGATTGTGTGAAACCTTCTTAAATTTTTACCACAGCCTCCACATATGATATCATGAGATCTAAACAAATCTCATGATTTTCCGACTTCGCTTGCTTTTTTTAGAATTTAAAAACCATTTGGCCACACAATCGTGGTCGTGTTTCCTGAACAAGATGTTTGAAATTTCATTTGATTTCTTGGGTAAGACCTCACGCTGGACTCAGTAACATGAATATTATTTCTCTACACATTTTATTCTATTATTTGAGTCACTTGCAGTTCAAATTTGGCTTATGCAAAAATCTCATTGAAGAACAATAAATTAATTAAATATAGCAAATGGATCTAGAAATATACCAAAGCTTAACATGAAGTACCAAATGTTGTTTTTAGAGAGTAGAAAAGGTTTCAAGGCCAGAAGTAAAAAAAACTTATTATTTCATGCTATTATAGCTCAAATTCAATGTATATGAATTAAAATTCTATAATTGCACTTAATAGATTGAAATTATCAAACAGATCCAAAAAATTACCAAAATTACACATGAATCCATCTATGTTCTCTATTACCTATACAAAAACTTTTGAAGTCAAACCTCAATTTGATCGTCACTTTGACTCCAAATCTTATCGAATCCTTCTCAACGCTACGATTCTTCTTCTAAGATGCTTCAGTTTGTAAACATCGTACATGATAGATTATGTGAAATATATTCAATTTTTACCATAGCCTCCATATGTGATATCATGAGATCTTGACAAATCTCATGATTTTTAGACTTCGCTTAGTTTTTTTAGAATTTAAAAACCATTCGACCACACGTTTGTGGTCATGTTTCCTGAACAAGATGTTCAAAATTTCTTTTCATTTCTCGGGTAAGGCCTGACACTAGACTCAGTAACATGAATATCATTTTTCTATTCATTTTATTCTATTATTTGAATACTTGTAGATCAAATTTGACTTAAACCAAAAAAATCCATGAAAAGCAATAAATTAATTAAGTATAGCAAATGGATCCATAAATATACCAAAGCTTAACCTGGAGTACCACATGTTGTATGTAGAGAGTAGAAAAAGTTTAAAGGCTAGAAGTAAAAAAACTTATTATTTCATTAAGTTATAGCTCAAATTCAATGTAGATCAATTAAAATTCTATAATTGCACTTAATAAATTAAAATTATCAAACAGATCTAAAAAATGACCAAAATTTCACATGAATGAAACTATGTTCTCTATTGCCTATACAAAAAGTTTTAAAGTCAAACCTCAATTCGATCATCACTTTGACTCCAAATCTTACTGAATCCTTCTCAACGCTACGATTCTTCTTCTAAGATACTTTAGTTTATAAACATTGTATATGACAGATTGTGTGAAACATGTTCAATTTTTGCCATAGCCTCCACGTATGATATCATGAGATCTTGACAAATCTCATGATTTTCAAACTTTGCTTGGTTTTTTTAGAATTTAAAAACCATTTGGCCACATGTTTGGGGTCGTGTTTCATGAACAAGATGTTCGAAATTTCTTTTCATTTCTCGGGTAAGGCCTCACACTAGACTCAGTAACATGAATATCATTTTTCTACTCATTTTATTCTATTATTTGAATACTTGTAGTTCGAATTTGACTTAAACCAAAAAATTCCCTAAAAAGCAAATAATTAATTAAGTATAGCAAACGGATCCATAAATATACCAAAGCTTAACATGGAGTACCACATGTTGTATGTAGAGAGTAGGAAAAGTTTTAAGGCCAGAAGTAAACAAAACTTATTATTTCATGCAGTTATAACTCAAATTCAATGTATATCAATTAAAATTCTATAATTGCACATAATAAATTAAAATTATCAAATGGATCCAAAAAATGGCCAAAATTTCACATGAATCAATCTATGTTCTCTATTCCTATACAAAAAGTTTAGAAGTCAAACCTCAATTTGATCATCACTTTGACTCCAAATTTTACTGAATCCTTCTCAACGCTATGATTCTTCTTCTGAGATACTTTGATTTGTAAACATCGTACATGACACATTGTGTGAAACCTATTCAATTTTTACCATAGCCTCCATGTATGATATCATGAGATCTTGACAAACCTCATGATTTTTTGACATCGCTTGCTTTTTTTAGAATTTAAAAACCATTTGGCCACACATTCATGGTCATGTTTCCTAAACAAGATGTGTGAAATTTCTTTTCATTTCTAGGGTAAGACCTCACACTAGACTCAGTAACATGAATTTCATTTTCTTCTCATTTTATTCTATTATTTGGATCACTTGCAGTTCTAATTTGACTTATACCAAAAAATCTTAACTTGGAGTACCACATGTTCTACGTAGAGAGTAGAAAAAGGTTCAAGGCTAGAATTAAAAAGCTTCTTATTTCATGTAGTTATAGCTCAAATTCAATGTAGATCAATTAAAATTCTATAATTGCACTTAATAAATTGAAATTATCGAATGGATCCAAAAAATTACCAAAATTACACATGAATCAATCTATGTTCTCTATTGCCTGTACAAAAACTTTTGAAGTCAAACCCCAATTCAATCGTCAATTTGACTCTAAATCTTACCGAATTCTTCTCAATGCTACGATTCTTCTTCTAAGATACTTCAGCTTATAAACATCGTACATGACTGATTGTGTGAAACCTTCTTAAATTTTTACCACACCCTCCACATATGATATCATGAGATCTAAACAAATCTCATGATTTTCAGACTTCGCTTGCTTTTTTTAGAATTTAAAAACCATTTGGCCACACAATCGTGGTCGTGTTTCCTGAACAAGATGTTCGAAATTTCATTTGATTTCTTGGGTAAGACCTCACGCTAGACTCAGTAACATGAATATTATTTCTCTACACATTTTATTCTATTATTTGAATCACTTGCAGTTCAAATTTGGCTTATGCAAAAATTTCATTGAAGAACAATAAATTAATTAAATATAGCAAATGGATTTAGAAATATACCAAAGCTTAACATGGAGTACCAAATGTTGTTTTTAGAGAGTAGAAAAGGTTTCAAGGCTAGAAGTAAAAAAAACTTATTATTTCATGCTGTTATAGCTCAAATTCAATGTATATGAATTAAAATTCTGTAATTGCACTTAATAGATTGAAATTATCAAACAGATCCAAAAAATTACCAAAATTACACATGAATCCATCTATGTTCTCTATTACCTATACAAAAAGTTTTGAAGTCAAACCTCAATTTGATCGTCACTTTGACTCCAAATCTTATCGAATCCTTCTCAACGCTACGATTCTTCTTCTAAGATGCTTCAGTTTGTAAACATCGTACATGATAGATTATGTGAAACATATTCAATTTTTACCATAGCCTCCATGTATGATATCATGAGATCTTGACAAATCTCATGATTTTTATACTTCGCTTAGTTTTTTTAGAATTTAAAAACCATTCGACCACATGTTTGTGGTCGTGTTTCCGGAAGAAGATGTTCAAAATTTCTTTTCATTTCTCGGGTAAGGCCTAACACTAGACTCAGTAACATGAATATCATTTTTCTATTCATTTTATTCTATTATTTGAATACTTGTAGTTCAAATTTGACTTAAACCAAAAAATTCCATGAAAAGCAATAAATTAATTAAGTATAGCAAACGGATCCTTAAATATACCAAAGCTTAACATGGAGTACCACATGTTGTATGTAGAGAGTAGAAAAAGTTTAAAGGCTAGAAGTAAAAAAACTTAATATTTCATTAAGTTATAGCTCAAATTTAATGTAGATCAATTAAAATTCTATAATTGCACTTAATAAATTAAAATTATCAAACAGATCCAAAAAATGACCAAAATTTCACATGAATCAATCTATGTTCTCTATTGCCTATACAAAAAATTTTAAAGTCAAACCTCAATTCAATGATCACTTTGACTCCAAATCTTACTAAATCCTTCTCAATGCTATGATTCTTCTTCTAAGATACTTTAGTTTGTAAACATCATATATGACAGATTGTGTGAAACATGTTCAATTTTTACCACAGCCTCCACGTATGATATCATGAGATCTTGACAAATCTCATAATTTTCAAACTTCACTTGGTTTTTTTAGAATTTAAAAACTATTCGGCCACACATTTGGGGTCGTGTTTAATGAAGAAGAAGTTCGAAATTTCTTTTCATTTCTCGGGTAAGGCCTCACACTAGACTCAGTAACATGAATATCATTTTTCTACTCATTTTATTCTATTATTTCAATATTTGTAGTTCAAATTTGACTTAAACCAAAAAATTCCTTGAAAAGTAAATAATTAATTAAGTATAGCAAACGGATCCATAAATATACCAAAGCTTAACATGGAGTACCACATGTTGTATGTAGAGAGTAGAAAAAGTTTTAAGGCTAGAAGTAAAAAAACTTATTATTCCATGCAGTTATAACTCAAATTCAATGTATATCAATTAAAATTCTATAATTGCACTTAATAAATTAAAATTATCAAATGGATCCAAAAAATGACCAAAATTTCACATGAATCAATCTATGTTCTCTATTCCTATACAAAAAGTTTAGAAGTCAAACCTCAATTTGATCATCACTTTGACTCCAAATTTTACCGAATCCTTCTCAACACTACGATTCTTCTTTTGAGATACTTTGATTTGTAAACATCATACATGACACATTGTGTGAAACCAGTTCAATTTTTACCATAGCCTCCATGTATGATATCATGAGATCTTAACAAACCTCATGATTTTTGGACATCGCTTGCTTTTTTTAGAATTTAAAAATCATTCGGCCACACATTCATGGTCATGTTTCCTAAACAAGATGTGCAAAATTTCTTTTCATTTCCAGGGTAAGACCTCACACTGGACTTAGTAACATGAATATCATTTTCTTCTCATTTTATTCTATTATTTGGATCACTTGCAGTTCTAATTTGACTTATACCAAAAAATCTTAACTTGGAGTACCACATGTTCTACATAGAGAGTAGAAAAAGGTTCAAGGCTAGAATTAAAAAAGCTTCTTATTTCATGTAGTTATAGCTCAAATTCAATGTAGATCAATTAAAATTCTATAATTGCACTTAATAAATTAAAATTATCGAATGGATCCAAAAAATTACCAAAATTACACATGAATCAATCTATGTTCTCTATTGCCTGTACAAAAACTTTTGAAGTCAAACCCCAATTCAATCATCAATTTGACTCTAAATCTTACCGAATTCTTCTCAATGCTACGATTCTTCTTCTAAGATACTTTAGCTTATAAACATCGTACATGACTGATTGTGTGAAACCTTCTTAAATTTTTACCACACCCTCCACATATGATATCATGAGATCTAAACAAATCTCATGATTTTCAGACTTCGCTTGCTTTTTTTAGAATTTAAAAACCATTTGGCCACACAATCGTGGTCGTGTTTCCTGAACAAGATGTTCGAAATTTCATTTGATTTCTTGGGTAAGACCTCACGCTGGACTCAGTAACATGAATATTATTTCTCTACACATTTTATTCTATTATTTGAATCACTTGCAGTTCAAATTTGGCTTATGCAAAAATTTCATTGAAGAACAATAAATTAATTAAATATAGCAAATAGATCTAGAAATATACCAAAGCTTAACATGGAGTACCAAATGTTGTTTTTAGAGAGTAGAAAAGGTTTCAAGGCTAGAAGTAAAAAAAAACTTATTATTTCATGCTGTTATAGCTCAAATTCAATGTATATGAATTAAAATTCTATAATTGCACTTAATAGATTGAAATTATCAAACAGATCCAAAAAATTACCAAAATTACACATGAATCCATCTATGTTCTCTATTACCTATACAAAAAGTTTTGAAGTCAAACCTCAATTTGATCGTCACTTTGACTCCAAATCTTATCGAATCCTTCTCAACGCTACGATTCTTCTTCTAAGATGCTTCAGTTTGTAAACATCGTACATGATAGATTATGTGAAACATATTCAATTTTTACCATAGCCTCCATGTATGATATCATGAGATCTTGACAAATCTCATGATTTTTAGACTTCGCTTAGTTTTTTTAGAATTTAAAAACCATTCGACCACATGTTTGTGGTCGTGTTTCCTGAAGAAGATGTTCAAAATTTCTTTTCATTTCTCAGGTAAGGCCTAACACTAGACTCAGTAACATGAATATCATTTTTCTATTCATTTTATTCTATTATTTGAATACTTGTAGTTCAAATTTGACTTAAACCAAAAAATTCCATGAAAAGCAATAAATTAATCAAGTATAGCAAACGGATCCTTAAATATACCAAAGCTTAACATGGAGTACCACATGTTGTATGTAGAGAGTAGAAAAAGTTTAAAGGCTAGAAGTAAAAAAAACTTATTATTTCATTAAGTTATAGCTCAAATTTAATGTAGATCAATTAAAATTCTATAATTGCACTTAATAAATTAAAATTATCAAACAGATCCAAAAAATGACCAAAATTTCACATGAATCAATCTATGTTCTCTATTGCCTATACAAAAAGTTTTAAAGTCAAACCTCAATTCGATGATCACTTTGACTCCAAATCTTACTAAATCCTTCTCAATGCTATGATTCTTCTTCTAAGATACTTTAGTTTGTAAACATCATATATGACAGATTGTGTGAAACATGTTCAATTTTTACCACAGCCTCCACATATGATATCATGAGATCTTGACAAATCTCATAATTTTCAAACTTTGCTTGGTTTTTTTAGAATTTAAAAACCATTCAGCCACACATTTGGGGTCGTGTTTAATGAACAAGAAGTTCGAAATTTCTTTTCATTTCTCGGGTAAGGCCTCACACTAGACTCAGTAACATGAATATCATTTTTCTACTCATTTTATTCTATTATTTCAATACTTGTAGTTCAAATTTGACTTAAACCAAAAAATTCCTTGAAAAGTAAATAATTAATTAAGTATAGCAAACGGATCCATAAATATACCAAAGCTTAACATGGAGTACCACATGTTGTATGTAGAGAGTAGAAAAAGTTTTAAGGCCAGAAGTAAAAAAACTTATTATTTCATGCAGTTATAACTCAAATTCAATGTATATCAATTAAAATTCTATAATTGCACTTAATAAATTAAAATTATCAAATGGATCCAAAAAATGACCAAAATTTCACATGAATCAATCTATGTTCTCTATTCCTATACAAAAAGTTTAGAAGTCAAACCTCAATTTGATCATCACTTTGACTCCAAATTTTACTGAATCCTTCTCAACGCTACGATTCTTCTTTTGAGATACTTTGATTTGTAAACATCATACATGACACATTGTGTGAAACCAGTTCAATTTTTACCATAGCCTCCATGTATGATATCATGAGATCTTAACAAACCTCATGATTTTTGGACATCGCTTGCTTTTTTTAGAATTTAAAAACCATTCGGCCACACATTCATGGTCATGTTTCCTAAAGAAGATGTGCAAAATTTCTTTTCATTTCTAGGGTAAGACCTCACACTGGACTCAGTAACATGAATATCATTTTCTTCTCATTTTATTCTATTATTTGGATCACTTGCAGTTCTAATTTGACTTATACCAAAAAATCTTAACTTGGAGTACCATATGTTCTACGTAGAGAGTAGAAAAAGGTTCAAGGCCAGAATTAAAAAAGCTTATTATTTCAAGTAGTTATAGCTCAAATTCAATGTAGATCAATTAAAATTCTATAATTGCACTTAATAAATTAAAATTATCGAATGGATCCAAAAAATTACCAAAATTACACATGAATCAATCTATGTTCTCTGTTGCCTGTACAAAAACTTTTGAAGTCAAACCCAATTCAATCGTCAATTTGACTCTAAATCTTACCGAATTCTTCTCAACGCTATGATTCTTCATCTAAGATACTTCAGTTTATAAATATCATACATGACTGATTGTATGAAACCTTCTTAAATTTTTACCACAGCCTCCACATATGATATCATGAGATCTAAACAAATCTCATGATTTTTAGACTTCGCTTGCTTTTTTTAGAATTTAAAAACCATTTGGCCACACATTCGTGGTCATGTTTCCTGAACAAGATGTTTGAAATTTCATTTCATTTCTTGGGTAAGACCTCATGCTGGACTCAGTAACATGAATATTATTTCTCTACACATTTTATTCTATTATTTGAATCACTTGCAGTTCAAATTTGGCTTATGCCAAAATTTCATTGAAGAACAATAAATTAATTAAATATAGCAAATGGATCTAGAAATATACCAAAGCTTAACATGGAGTACCACATGTTGTTTGTAGAGAGTAGAAAAAGTTTCAAGGCCAGAAGTAAAAAAACTTATTATTTCATGCTGTTATAACTCAAATTCAATGTATATGAATTAAAATTCTATAATTGCACTTAATAAATTGAAATTATCAAACAGATCCAAAAAATTACCAAAATTACACATGAATCCATCTATGTTCTCTATTGCTTATACAAAAAGTTTTGAAGTCGAAACTAAATTCGATCATCACTTTGACTCCAAATCTTACTAAATCCTTCTCAACGCTACGATTTTTCTTCTAAGATACTTTGGTTTGTACACATCATACATGATAGATTGTGCAAAATATGTTCAATTTTTACCATAGCCTCCACATATGATATCATGAGATCTTGACAAATCTCATGATTTTTAGACTTCGCTTACTTTTTTTAGAATTTAAAAACCATTCAACCATATGTTCATGGTCGTGTTTCCTGAACAAGATGTTCGAAATTTCTTTTCATTTCTCGGGTAAGGCCTCACACTAGACTCAGTAACATGAATATCATTTTTCTACTCATTTTATTCTATTATTTGAATACTTGTTGTTCAAATTTGACTTAAACCAAAAAATTCCATAAAAAGCAATAAATTAATTAAATATAGCAAATAAATCCATAAATATACCAAAGCTTAACATGGAGTATCACATGTTGTATGTAGAGAGTAGAAAAAGTTTCAAGGCCAAAAGTAAAAAAACTTATTATTTCATGTAGTTATAGCTCAAATTCAATGTATATCAATTAAAATTATTTAATTGCACTTAATAAATTAAAGTTATCAAACAGATCCAAAAAATTACCAAAATTACACATGAATCAATCTATGTTCTCTATTGCCTATACAAAAAGTTTTGAAGTCAAACCTCAATTCGATCGTCACTTTGACTCCAAATCTTACCGAATCCTTCTCAATGCTATGATTCTTCTTCTAAGATAATTCGGTTTGTAAACATCGTATATGATAGATTGTGCGAAACCTGTTCTATTTTTACCACAGCCTCCATGTATGATATTATGAGATCTTGACAAATCTCACAATTTTTAGACTTTCGCTTGGTTTTTTTTAATTTAAAAACCATTCAAACACATCTTAATGGTCGTGTTTCCTAAATAAGATGTTAGAAATTTCTTTTCATTTCCTAGGTAAGGCCTCATGCTAGACTTAGTAACATAAATATCATTTTTATACTCATTTTATTCTATTATCTGAATACTTGTAGTTCAAATTAGAGTTAAACCGAAAAATTCCTTGGAAAGCAATAAATTAATTAAGTAAAGCAAACGTATCCATAAATATACCAAAGCTTAACATGGAATACCACATGTTGTATGTAGAGAGTAGAAAAAGTTTTAAGGCCAGAAGTAAAAAAAATTATTATTTCATGCAGTTATAGCTCAAATTCAATGTACATCAATTAAAATTTTATAATTGCACTTAATAAATTAAAATTATCGAATGAATCTAAAAAATTAACAAAATTACACATGAATCAATCTATGTTCTCTACTGCCTATACAAAACTTTTGAAGTCAAACCTCAATTTGATCGTCACTTTGACTCCAAATCTTATCGAATCCTTCTCAACGCTACGATTCTTCTTCTAAGATACTTCAGTTTGTAAACATCATACATGATAGATTGTGTGAAACCTATTCAATTTTTACCATAGCCTCCATGTATGATATCATGAGATCTTGACAAATCTCATGATTTTTAAACTTTGCTTAGTTTTTTTAGAATTTAAAAACCATTCGACCACACGTTTGTGGTCGTGTTTCCTGAACAAGATGTTCGAAATTTCTTTTCATTTCTCGGGTAAGGCCTGACACTATACTCAATAACATGAATATCATTTTTCTACTCATTTTATTCTATTATTTAAATACTTGTAGTTCAAATTTGACTTAAACCAAAAAATTCCTTAAAAAGCAATAAATTGATTAAATATAGCAAATGAATCCATAAATATACCAAAGCTTAACATGGAGTATCACATGTTGTATGTAGAGAGTAGAAAAAGTTTCAAGGCCAAAAGTAAAAAAACTTATTATTTCATGTAGTTATAGCTCAAATTCAATGTATATCAATTAAAATTATTTAATTGCACTTAATAAATTAAAGTTATCAAACAGATCCAAAAAATTACCAAAATTACACATGAATCAATCTATGTTCTCTATTGCCTATACAAAAAGTTTTGAAGTCAAACCTCAATTCGATCGTCACTTTGACTCCAAATCTTACCAAATCCTTCTCAATGCTATGATTCTTCTTCTAAGATACTTCGGTTTGTAAACATCGTATATGATAGATTGTGCGAAACCTGTTCTATTTTTACCATAGCCTCCACGTATGATATTATGAGATCTTGACAAATCTCACAATTTTTAGACTTTCGCTTGCTTTTTTTTAATTTAAAAACCATTCAAACACATCTTAATGGTCGTGTTTCCTAAATAAGATGTTAGAAATTTCTTTTCATTTCCTAGGTAAGGCCTCATGCTAGACTTAGTAACATAAATATCATTTTTGTACTCATTTTATTCTATTATCTGAATACTTGTAGTTCAAATTAGAGTTAAACCGAAAAATTCCTTGGAAAGCAATAAATTAATTAAGTAAAGCAAACGTATCCATAAATATACCAAAGCTTAACATGGAATACCACATGTTGTATGTAGAGAGTAGAAAAAGTTTTAAGGCCAGAAGTAAAAAAAATTATTATTTCATGCAGTTATAGCTCAAATTCAATGTACATCAATTAAAATTTTATAATTGCACTTAATAAATTAAAATTATCGAATGAATCTAAAAAATTAACAAAATTACACATGAATCAATCTATGTTCTCTATTGCCTATACAAAACTTTTGAAGTCAAACCTCAATTTGATTGTCACTTTGACTCCAAATCTTATCGAATCCTTCTCAACGCTACGATTCTTCTTCTAAGATACTTCAGTTTGTAAACATCGTACATGATAGATTGTGTGAAACCTATTCAATTTTTACCATAGCCTCCATGTATGATATCATGAGATCTTGACAAATCTCATGATTTTTAAACTTTGCTTAGTTTTTTTAGAATTTAAAAACCATTCGACCACACGTTTGTGGTCGTGTTTCCTGAACAAGATGTTCGAAATTTCTTTTCATTTCTCGGGTAAGGCCTGACACTATACTCAGTAACATGAATATCATTTTTCTATTCATTTTATTCTATTATTTGAATACTTGTAGTTCAAATTTGACTTAAACCAAAAAATTCCATGAAAAGCAATAAATTAATTAAGTATAGCAAACGGATCCATAAATATACCAAAGCTTAACATGGAGTAGCACATGTTGTATGTAGAGAGTAGAAAAAGTTTAAAGGCCAGAAGTAAAAAACTTATTATTTCATTAAGTTATAGCTCAAATTCAATGTAGATCAATTAAAATTCTATAATTGCACTTAATAAATTAAAATTATCAAACAGATCCAAAAAATGACCAAAATTTCACATGAATCAATCTATGTTCTCTATTGCCTGTACAAAAAGTTTTAAAGTCAAACCTCAATTCAATCATCACTTTGACTCCAAATCTTACTGAATCCTTCTCAACGCTACGATTCTTCTTCTAAGATACTTTAGTTTGTAAATATCGTATATGACAGATTGTGTGCAACATGTTTAATTTTTACCATAGCCTCCACGTATGATATCATGAGATCTTGACAAATCTCATGATTTTCAAACTTCGCTTGGGTTTTTTAGAATTTAAAAACCATTCGGCCACACGTTTGGGGTCATGTTTCATGAACAAGATGTTTGAAATTTCTTTTCATTTCTTGGGTAAGGCCTCGCACTAGACTCAGTAACATGAATATCATTTTTCTACTCATTTTATTCTATTATTTGAATACTTGTAGTTCAAATTTGACTTAAACCAAAAAATTCCTTGAAAAGCAAATAATTAATTAAGTATAGCAAATGGATCCATAAATATACCAAAGCTTAACATGGAGTACCACATGTTGTATGTAGAGAGTAGAAAAAGTTTTAAGGCCAGAAGTAAAAAAACTTATTATTTCATGTAGTTATAACTCAAATTCAATGTATATCAATTAAAATTCTATAATTGCCCTTAACAAATTAAAATTATCAAATGGATCCAAAAAATGGCCAAAATTTCACATGAATCAATCTACGTTCTCTATTCCTATACAAAAAGTTTAGAAGTCAAACCTCAATTTGATCATCACTTTGACCCTAAATTTTACCAAATCCTTCTCAACGCTACGATTCTTCTTCTAAGATACTTTGATTTGTAAACATCGTACATGACATATTATGTGAAACCTATTCAATTTTTACCATAGCCTCCATGTATGATATCATGAGATCTTGACAAACCTCATGATTTTTGGACATCGCTTGCTTTTTTTAGAATTTAAAAACCATTCGGCCACACATTCATGGTCATGTTTCCTGAACAAGATGTGCGAAATTTCTTTTCATTTCTAGGGTAAGACCTCACACTGGACTCAGTAACATGAATATCATTTTCTTCTCATTTTATTCTATTATTTGGATCACTTGCAGTTCTAATTTGACTTATACCAAAAAATCTTAACTTGGAGTGCCACATGTTCTATGTAGAGAGTAGAAAAAGGTTCAAGGCCAGAATTAAAAAAGCTTATTATTTCATGTAGTTATAGCTCAAATTCAATGTAGATCAATTAAAATTCTATAATTGCACTTAATAAATTAAAATTATCGAATGGATCCAAAAAATTACCAAAATTACACATGAATCAATCTATGTTCTCTATTGCCTATACAAAAACTTTTTGTAACACCCTAAAATTTACATTGTTTTAAAATAGTAAATTTGATTTATTTATGTTATTTTGTGTGCATTCAAATATAGGAAAAATAATATTTTTGGTGAAATTAAAATAAATAATAAGGAATAGATACAAGTTGAGGCATTCATGCTGCTGCACATTGTTTTTGTAGTGATTAGCTTTGACTAAAATTTGAACTGAACTCAAATTTACCTTGAAAATGAGATTTGAAAAATTTATTTATAAAAAGAAAAAGGAAATTTCTTTCTCTCCACTCCCTTCCTCGATTTCGGCCTGCAGGCCCTTTCTTCCGCGGCCCGTTCACCCTCCTCTCCCCTTCCCCGCTCAGCCCAGCCGCCGCTCTCGGCCCAGCAGCCGTGCGCCTTGGCGTCGCTAGCCCAGCAGCCGCGCCCAGCCCAGCAGCCGCACCTGCGCCCGCACCAGGCAACCGCCCACGCCCCGCGCCTAGCCGCTGACCGCCTAGGCCCGCTTGTCGGCGCCGTCTTCACCCCCGCGCTCCTCAGAACCGCCCGGCCAGGCTGCATGCCGCAACCGCCCCACTCCACGTCGTGGGAGCGTGCCCCCCCCTCACGCTCGGCCGCTTTAAATCGGCACCGAGCTGTCTCTGCCCCTCCCTGCTGCCCCCCGCTCTCACTTTCGCGTTTGCCATGCACCGAGGAAGCCCGCAGCTGTCGCCCCGAGGTCTCCGAGCTCCGTCGACCGCCCCTCTGCGCGGACAGCCTCCTCCGAGCCGCCTCCATCTCCTTTTTCCCCTTGTTGAGCTTCGCCGTCCTCCCCTCTGTCTCCCGGTATCTCTTTTTCTCGTTTTTGTTGGCTTCCCGAGCCTTGGCTGCGAGCTCCGCGGGCCATGGTCGCCGGCCATGGCGGCCACCGTGCTAGCCCCCGTTTCCGGCCGCCGCAACAGCATGGCCATGACCCCCCCGAGCTCACGGGTGCCCTCGGTGGTCAATTTGGTGAACCATAGGCCCTAATCCGCGCGCGACCGAGTCCTTCACGCCGCCGGCCATAGCGCCTGGCCGCCGGTGTTACTGTTCCGACCGGCCGACCCCCCCCAGGCCGATCCTAGCCGCCCATCGCGAGATCAACGGCCAGGAATAGAAGATACCCCTTCGCGGGTGATTTTGCATAAGAGCCCCTGGACTTTTCTAAGTCTTAACCCGTAGCCCAAAACATATTTCCTCGAATGCGCAATCTCGATTAGAAAGCGTAAACTCCATGGCTTAAGTCAAAAGTACACTTTCAGTATTTACAGAAATGCCATTTGAACTGTTTCGCTTATAAAATTGTCGTTTTAGCTCCGAATTGATCTATTCAAATCGCGTTAGCTTCATAATTTCATAAGCTACATGTTGGAGCTACTGTTAGTCAAGTTTGGAACTTTTTAAATTCATGATTAGATTTAACTAAATATAGGGCTATAGGAAAACCCGTTTTAATCATAACTTTCGCATTTTAGCTCCGTTTTTCGTGAACTTCGCGTTGACGTGATCGTAGCGAAACGTAGATTAGTTTTACAGACATTTTATCTTGATTTCAATACTGTTGGTGTACTGTTCTAATGATAAGAATGTTTGCTTTGCATGAATGCTTTTGGAATGTTGTATGTTGTCGTGTTGGTCGCGTTCAGACGGTGAGGAAAATGTTGGAGACCAAGAACTCTTCGATGACCAGCAGGACCAGCACGAGTTTGTGAACCAAGGCAAGTATAACATGGGCCTTCCTTGATGTCCTATTTCACTTTAATCAATTACTCATTTGCATGTGTCTAATTTTGATACCCGTAAGGACATCCTAGTGATTGTTATCATGTTTCTTGTCTCCTATGGGGTAAATGCATATGGATAGATTGCTAGTGCTCTAACTGAACTTGATATACATGTTGATGAATAATACTATGGAACAAAGTGAGTAACATGATTTATAACAACTGTTCCATAGGGCGAAAGTGCAAATGACCTTTGTTCATGTTGCTCCCGGCCCTCCATAAGGACTTATCTGTCGACAAAAGCTGGGACTGACAGTGCAACCGGGAGAGTCATATGGCTCTGACTTTAGCTCAGTAATAGGATCTTTCCTAACTAGTTAGCGGTTACCTTTTTGGCGCAAATGGGGCTTGCCACTTTGGGTATAGGGCTGCCTCTGTTCCTATGAGTATAGCTATGATGGATTTGTGCCATAGGAAAGAGGGGTTCCTACATTTGCCTGCCAAGGAAACCTAGCGGCCCTAACTTGTTAGGGAAACCTATAAAATGGCTTCATAGTGTACCCTGCCCGCTCACCTTGGTAGTGACATGGGAGTAATTAACCCGGGCATATGGGGATCACGACTCATGGTGAATGTGCACCACCTCTGCAGAGGGTAACAAACTGTTATAACAGCTGTGCTCACGGTTACGAGCGGCCCGGAAAACTCACAGAATAACTGGTTACTTGTTGATGATCATTTAAAGTTGTTCAATGATGATATATGGTACACTTGACCCCGATATATGTTCTTATGGGGATTAAATGGGAGCTTAAGCATAACTTGATAATAATTGAGAATAAAAGCTTGACCTATTAAAAAATGCTAACTGCAGTAAACCAGAGTCTATCCTTTTTTAGCTTCATAACCCCATGTTAGCTTGCTAAGTACGGAATGTACTTACACTTGTTTATTTTCTTTACTTGGATAAAAATCCCGGATGGGTAACAGATGACAACGGGTATGAGGATTTCCCGGAGGATTATTAGGCTTGTGGTCAACCAGTTGACCTTCCCTGTGATGACGGCCACAAGAGTTTTTTTATCTTTTTATTATTCCGCTGTGATGTATAAGACTAAGTTTTATTACAACTCTGATGTATGAGACACCGTGATGATACTTTATGTAATTTGTCAGCTTGTGTGTGTGATTGATTCCTGGGCACACACGAGTTTTGGTGCATTCAATTTTATCCTTAAAATTGGGTGTGACAAATTGATATCAGAGCCGTGTTGACTGTAGGATGCAAGCCTAGTTAGAAAATGGTCGTTTTAGCATCTTTGCTCCTCTGGTTTCTTGCTTACTGACTTATCCTTGTTATTTTATTAAAACGTTTATGCTTTTCATACCTTAATCTATTATTTAAAATTGTTGATTCTAATTTCATCTCACTTTAAATCTATAGATGTCTCATAATCCGAAGACTGCTCGACTCAGCACCGCTGGCTATCATGCCATGTTCACCCTGCGTGCCCCATAGGTGGAGAGGGAGATTGTGATCATCTCCGATGACGAGGAGATTTGTCACACCCAATTTTAAGGATAAAATTGAATGCACTAAACTCGTGTGTGCCCAGGAGTCAATCACACACACAAGCTGACAAATTACAATAGTATCATCACAGTGTCTCATACATCAGAGTTATAAAAGAACTTAGTCTCATACATCACAGCGGAATAATAAAAATAGAATGAACTCTCGTGGCCGTCATCACAGGGAAGGTCAACTGGTTGACCACAAGCCTAATAATCCTCCGGGAAATCCTCATACCCGTTGTCATCTGTTACCCATCCGGGATTTTGATCCAAGTAAAGAAAATAAACAAGTGTAAGTACATTCCGTACTTAGCAAGCTAACATGGGGTTATGAAGCTCAAAAGGATAGACTCTGGTTTACTGCAGTTAGCATTTTTAATAGGTCAAACTTTTATTCTCAAGTATTATCAGGTTATGCTTAAGCACCCATTTAATTCCCATGAGAACAAATATCAAGGTCAGGTGTACCATATGTCATCATAGAACAACTTAATTGATCATCATCAAGTATCCAGTTATTCTGTGAGTTTTCCGGGCCGCTCGTAACCGTGAGCACGGCTGTTATAACAGTTTGTTACCCTCTGCAGAGGTGGTGCACATTCACCGCGAGTCGTGATCCCCATAAGCCCGGGTTAATTACTCCCATGTCACTTCCAAGGTGAACGGGCAGGGTACACTATGAAGCCATTTCATAGGTTTCCCTAACAAGTTAGGGCCGCTAGGTTTCCTTGGCAGGCAGATGTAGGGACCCCCCTTTCCTATGGCACAAATCCATCGCGGCTATACTCATAGGAACAGAGGCAGCCCTATACCCAAAGTGGCAAGCCCCATTTGCGCCAAAAAGGTAACCTCTAACTAGTTAGGAAAGATCCTATTACTGAGCTAAAGTCAGAGCCATATGACTCTCCCGGTTGCACTGTCAGTCCCAGCTTTTGCCGACAGATAAGTCCTTATGGAGGGCCGGGAGCAAAATGAACAAAGGTCATTTGCACTTTCGCCCTATGGAACAGTTGTTATAATTCATGTTACTCACTTTGTTCCATAGTATCATTCATCAATATGTATATCAAGTTCAGTTAGAGCACTAGCAATCTACCCATATGCATTTAACCCATAGGAGACAAGAAACAGGATAACAATCACTAGGATGTCCTTACGGGTATCAAATTTAGACACATGCAAATGAGTAATTGCTTAAAGTGAAATAGGACAACAAGGAAGGCCCATGTTATACTTGCCTTGGTTCACAAACTCGTGCTGGTCCTGCTGGTCGTCGAAGAGTTCTTGGTCTCCAACGTTTTCCTCACCGTCTGAACGCGACCAACACGGCAACATACAACATTCCAAAAACATTCATGCAAGCAAACATTCCTATCATTAGAACAGTACACCAACAGTATTGAAATCAAAATAAAATGTTTGTAAAACTAATCTACGTTTCGCTACGATCACGCCAACGCGAAGTTCCCGAAAAACGGAGCTAAAATACGAAAGTTATGATTAAAACGGGTTTTCCAATAGCCCTATATTTAATTAATTCTAATCATGTAATTAAAAAGTTCCAAACTTGACTAACAGTAGCTCCAACATGTAGCTTATGAAATTACGAAGCTAACGCGATTTGAATGGATCAATTCGGAGTTAAAACGACAATTCTATAAGCGAAACAGTTCGAATGGCATTTCTGTAAATACTGAAAGCGTACTTTTGACTTAAACAGCGAAGTTTACGCTTTCTAAACGGGTTTGCGCATTCGGCGAAATACGCTAAGGACGGCGGTTTAGGACTTAGAAAAATCCAGGGACTCTTTAGCAAATTTACCCCCGAAGGGGTATCTTCTATTTCCGGCCGTTAGATCCGGATCGGACGGTACGGATTTGCCTGGGGGGTTTTGGCCGGCCGGAACAGTGACGCCGGCGAGGCTTGCCATGGCCGGCGGCGTGAAGCTCACTGGCGCGCGCGGTTCCGGGGCTAGGGGCCACGGTTCGGAAATCCGGAGGCACCGGGAGAAAGCTGGGGAGGAGGGGAACTCGCCCAGGCCATCACGACGGCCGGAGGAGAAGGTTGGAGCGGCGGCCGCCATGGCCGACGGCCAAGAGCTCACGGCGCTCGTGGATTGGGCGATACAAATCACGAAACGCAAAATGAATCGCATGGGGAGAGAGAGGGGGCCACGGCGAGCTCACCACGGGCGAGAAACGGAGCTGGGGACGGCTCGGAGACGACGGCGACGCGGACGGCGAGGTCGGAGATCGGCGGGGCCCCTCCGTGCGGCAGTTTCGGCCGGGACGAGGCGAAAACGGAGCGGAGCAGCAGGGGGCGCGCGAGGGGGGGGCTCGGCTGCCTTTTAACGAGGCCGAGGCAACGGGAGGACTCCCACGACGCGCGACGTGGGCGCGGTTGCGCAGCGGCTTGAGCGGGCGGTTGCCGAAGGAAGAGGGCGGCACTGACGTGCGGGCCCAGGCGTCAGCGGCTGAAGGAGGAAAGGGAGGCGCGGCGGTTGCTGGAAGGCCACTGGCTCGGCTGCGGTGCTGGGCCGCGCAGGCCGAGCGGGACAGGGCGCGCGGCAACGGTTGCCGCCCGAGTGGGCCGGCCCAGCAAAGGAAGAGGGGGAGGGGGAACGAGCCGCGGGAAGGAGAAAGGCCAGCGGGCCGAAACCGAGGAAAGGAAAAGGAGAAAGAATTTCTCTTTTCTTTTTCTTTTTTTTTTTTTTTAAATGGATTTTCCAAATGCATTTTCAAATGATTTTATTTTTATTTCAATTCAAATTCTAGTCAAAGTCAATCATTACAAAAACAAATGTGCAGCAGCATGAATGCATCAAAAAATTTCTGACCTTATATTTGATTTTAATTTCATAAAAATATTATTTTCCTAAATTTAAATTCCCACAAAATGCAAATTTAATCACTTTTCTCCTTTTTCAAAAATATGCAAAATTTAGGGTGTTACATGGCTACACCGACACCTACACCTACTCCTACACCAGTCGCCGTGCCCGTCTACCCTGTGGTAGCTACACCTGAGGAGTCGATGACTACTTCCCCTACACCTGCACCCTCCCCAGCTGCCCCCATGGAGGACGATGAGATTGGCTGGAAGTGCAAGTACTACTTCAAGCTAGCTCCAGAGACAGCCTACTACCACACTCTCCTCACCCACGTGCTGGACGACTACATCCCCGACTTGCATGCCTCCATCAGCTACCACTGTGCCGAGTACAAGCACCCACTGGAGGCTACCTTCTAGAAGGTAGAGCTGGTAGTCACCGCATGGAATGATATCATCAATGGACATGAGGTGGAGACTGTCCACAGTGCCCCTGCCAGGAGAGCCCATGCTTTGGATGGCATGGAGGATGCAGCACAGAATGCCTACATCCACTACCATGGTCGTCGCTTTGAGGCCATGAGGGAGGATCGCTTTAGGTTCCTTCCTCGAAATGATCATGAGGGTGTTTGGCAGGTTTTGGCTCCACCAGAGAATGACCCAACTCTAGAGGCAACGGTGCAGCATGTCCACGCTATGCAGGGAGTGGATGATGAGGTCAAAGGAGAACTGCGTGCATCTCAGAGGGCACAGAGACATCTTCAGAAACAAGTGGATGAACTTAGAGCACAACTGGGACAGCCATCCATCTACAAGAAGAAGCGCCGTTCCTTCACCATGATTGACACCGCTCCATAGGTGTTAGGTGCCTTGATCTAGATTATCATGTCGTTAGTTCGTGTCCTTATTTAGTCTTGTTGGTCTTGTGAACTTGGTTGATTAGATGTTTGATTTGTGAACTTGGTTGATTTGGTATTTTGCTTGATTTCTGGAAGTTTGTGGGCATGTCCACCACTTCCTTAGAAGGGAACTTTAAATTTAGAATGAAATCTTAATGCAGATGTTTCGTTTTATCTTATCTCTGCTGTGCTGATTTCTGGAGCAGCCTGTGTTCTTTATCTAGTAACTCGAAATCTGGGATGATAAAAATTCTGAAAATTTTGTGGAGGTAACTAGACCTCTGTATCTTTCAAGTGTCTTTGGAATCACGTCAATAGCTGTTCAGGTTTGGGAGATCTAGCTGACACAAGTTGATGTTCCTGCGCTGTCTGGAACTCAGAACAGTTTCGGTTTAGCTCTATTTTTGAATATGTGCAAGTTCGAATCTGTAAAAGTGGTCTAAATCAAAGTTGTAGCTGATGTCCTAAGCTTTCTAACGAGTCTTGGTGCACCTCTGGTGGATCTCTGAAACTCGAGTTATAACAGTTTTACTGAACTGCTGAATTTGAACCTTGTCCAAAAAATTCTCAGCATTGTTTCTTATCTTTTGTAAGCTCTCTATATTTGGAAAAATCTCTAAATTTTGCACATTTGTCGGAAAACAGATGGCCGCGAGAGGAGGAAGAGGCAGAGGCCGTGGTCGTGGGTGTGATGCTCTTATAAATCCACCACCGCCACCTGTGACCATGGAACAGATATTGGGAATGCAAGCGCAGCTAATGCAAGCTATGATGCAGCGCTTAGACAATGAACCTGCAAGAGGGCCACCGCCCGTCCAGGTTAGAGATAAGCGTGGAGAGTTTATGAAAGGTCATCCACCGGTGTTCACCCATGCCACAGACCCTATGGAGGCCGATGATTGGTTGTGTGCTATGGAGAAACAACTGAACATAGCACAATGCAATGACCTTGAGAAGGTGTTGTACACCTCTGGGCAACTCCAAGGAGCTGCTCAGGATTGGTGGGAATCATTCTAGTTTGGACGTCCCAACAATGCTCCTGCTATCACTTAGCAGGAATTCAAGGACAGTTTCCGGTCATACCATATTCCTGATGGACTAGTGGAACTGAAGCAGGAAGAATTCAGATCTCTCAAGCAAGGATCAATGACTGTGGTGGAATATCGGGACAAGTTCACACAACTATCACGCTATGTTCCTAATGATGTAGCGAATGACAAAGATAAGCAACGCCGTTTCCTCAAGGGACTCTATGATGGGCTGTAGCTCCAGCTGATGTCTAATACTTATCCTAACTTCCAGTCTTTGGTGAATCGCGCAATCGTGATTGATGATAAGCGCAAGGAAATGGAAGCTAAGAAGAGAAGGCTCCAAGGGCAAGCTTCTAGAAGCAACACTCGCCCACGTGCTTATCCCCAGCAAGGTTTCCAGCAGAGGAATCAAGGACCAACTCACTAGGGAAATCGTGGTCAGTATCCTCAGCGGAACCAGTTCTAGCAACGCCCTCAATATCAGCAACAGTTTGGAAATCAGCATCCCCCGTAATAGACTAGTAATCCTACAACACGCCAGGGAGTGCCTAACAATGCTCCTATGAAGAGTGGTGCACCCAATAATCCTAATGCCTGTTACCGATGTGGAGAAGTGGGTCACTATGCTCATCAGTGTCCTAAGAAGCAGAACCAGCAAGCACCTCAGAACCAGACCAACAATCAGAAGTTCAATGCCCGACCACCTCTCACAGCGAAGGTGAACTATGTGTCATCTGATGCAGCTCAGGAGATGCCTGAGGTCATGTTGGGTACGTTCAGCATCAACTCTGTTTCTGCTACCGTACTTTTTGATTCTGGTGCTTCGCATTCTTTTATCTCCCAAGCTTTTGTTAGAATGCATAGCATACCTTTGTGTGCCATGAAAAACCCTATACTAGTGAATTCCTCGGGAGGTAGTATGCCCGCTTCTTATTGGAGCCCCTCAACTAGCATTTCCTTAAGGGGGGTAGACTTCAAGGTGAAGCCTATCGTGTTGAGAACAGCGGGAATTGATCTTATCCTGGGAATGGATTGGATGAAACAACACCAGGCAGTGATTCAGTGTCAGGATAAATCTGTGGTTGTGACATCACTCAATGGGGATAGAATCTGTGTAGAAGTAGTAGTGCAAGCTCAGCCTACAGCTACAGTGAATCAGTTAGATGGTGAAGTCAATGAACAAGATCGTGTCGTGGAGGAATTCCCGGATGTCTTCCCCGATGACTTGCCAGGTATGCCACCTGACCGAGACATTGAATTCATTATTGAATTATTACCTGGAACTGCACCAATAGCTAAACGTCCATATAGAATGGGAGTTAATGAATTAGAAGAGCTTAAGAAATAACTAAAAGAGTTGCAAGAAAAAGGTTTCATATGCCCCAGTTCTTCCCCGTGGGGGGCACCTGTGATCTTTGTGGATAAGAAGGATGGTAGTCAATGGATGTGTGTGGATTACCGCTCACTTAATGAGGTTACCATCAAGAATAAATACCCTTTGCCTAGGATAGATGATTTGTTTGATCAGTTGAGAGGAGCTCATGTGTTCTCCAAGATTGATCTCCGATCTGGTTATCATCAGCTTAAGATTCGGAACTTGGATATACCCAAGACAGCATTCACTACACGGTATGGATTGTATGAGTACACCGTTATGTCTTTTGGATTGACCAATACACCTGCATACTTCATGTATTTAATGAATAAGGTGTTCATGGAGTTTCTGGATAAATTTGTGGTAGTATTCATAGATGACATACTAATATTCTCCAAGACTGAAGAAGAACATGCGAAACACATAAGGATGGTCTTGCAGAAGCTTAGAGAGCATAAGTTGTACGCTAAGCGGAGCAAGTGTGAGTTTTGGTTAAAGGAAGTCTCTTTTCTGGGTCATGTTGTCTCCAATGGTGGAATAGCAGTGGATCCAGGCAAAGTGCAAGATGTACTGAATTGGAAACCACCAATTACTGTAAGTGAGATTCGTAGCTTTTTGGGATTAGCTGGTTATTACCGAAGGTTCATTGAAGGTTTTTCCAAGCTAGCCAAGCCCATGACAGCTCTGTTGGAAAAGAGTGCTAAGTATGTATGGTCGGATAAATGCCAGGCAAACTTTGAAGAGCTAAAGAAGAGATTGACTATAGCTCCAGTATTAATTTTGCCCGATTTAAACAAGAACTTCTCTATATATTGTGATGCATCCCGTTTGGGTCTTGGATGTGTGCTTATGCAAGAAGGAAGAGTGGTTGCATATGCATCTAGACAACTAAGGAAGCATGAGTTAAATTATCCTACTCATGACTTGGAGTTGGCAGCTGTGGTTCATGCTTTAAAGATCTAGAGACATTATCTGATTGGACATAAGAGTGATATCTATACTGATCATAAGAGTTTGAAATATATCTTCACCCAATCAGATCTGAATCTAAGACAATGTCGTTGGTTGGAATTGATCAAAGACTATGATTTGGAAGTGCATTATCACCCGAGAAAGGCAAACGTTGTAGCTGATGCACTTAGCAGAAAGAGCTATGCCAATGGAATTCAGACAACATCTATGTCAGCAGAGTTGTGTGCTGAAATGGAGTATCTCAACTTGAGCCTGGTCACTAATGCAATGGAATTGGTGATAGAGCCTACATTGGAGCAGGAGATACGCAAAGGACAATTGGAGGATGAAAAACTTAAGGAGATAGCAGAGAATGTAGTGCTTGGAAAGGCACCTGGATTCAGAATGGATGAGAATGGAACTCTTTGGTTCGGGAAAAGGATATGTGTACCGGAAGTGAAAGCTATCCGAGATGCAATTCTGCAAGAGGCCCATGAGTCTGCTTATTCTATACGTCCCGGAAGTACCAAGATGTACTTGGATCTCAAAGAAAAGTATTGGTGGTATGGTTTGAAGAGAGATATGGCAGAATATGTGGCTTTGTGTGACACTTGTCAAAGAGTGAAAGCTGAGCATCAAAGACCTGCAGGGTTACTACAACCAATGAAGATCCCTAAATGGAAATGGGAAGAAGTTGGTATGGATTTTATTGTAGGACTACCCCGTACTCAAAGAGGTTATGATTCAATATGGGTAATAGTGGATCGACTTACCAAGGTTGCTCACTTTTTACCAGTCAAGACTACCTATAATGGTGCAAGATTAGCAGAGTTGTACATGGAAAGAATAGTGTGCTTACATGTTGTTCCCAAGAAAATTGTGTCGGATAGAGGCACCCAATTTACATCGCAATTCTGGCATAAGGTACATAGATCTTTGGGAACAAAGTTGAATTTTAGTTCTGCTTACCACCCGCAAACTGATGGACAGACGGAAAGGATCAACCAGATTTTGGAAGATATGTTGAGAGCCTATGCACTTCAGTATGGTGATAGTTGGGATAAGAGTCTACCTTACGCAGAGTTCTCATACAACAACAGTTATCAAAAGAGCCTCAAGATGGCACCTTTCGAGGCGTTGTATGGACGTAAGTGTAGAACACCTTTGTTCTGGAATCAGACTAGAGAAACTCAAGTGTTTGGTCCCGATGTCCTTAGAGACGCGGAAGAACAAGTGAGAATGATTAGAGACAATTTGAGAGTAGCTCAGTCTCGACAGAAGAGTTACGCTGATACCCGCAGAAGAGAGCTGACATTCGAGATTGATGATTATGTGTACCTAAAAGTGTCACCAATGAGAAGTGTGAGAAGATTCAATATGAAGGGAAAATTAGCACCAAGGTATATAGGACCTTTTAAGATCCTAGAGAGACGTGGAGAAGTAGCTTATTAGTTGGAACTGCCTAAGAGCTTGTCTGGTGTGCACGATGTGTTCCATGTTTCTCAGTTGAAAAAGTGTCTGAGGGTACCAGAAGAACAAATTCCTTTGGAAGAACCTATTGTCAAGGAAGATCTTACTTATGAAGAGTATCCGATAAAGATTTTGGAAACTACTAAAAGAGTTACGAGAAGCCGAACAGTAAAGATGTGCAAGGTGCAGTGGAATCGTTATACAGAGGATGAGGCTACTTGGGAAAGAGAAGAGGATCTGAGAAAGACTTATCCCCAACTGTTTGAGTAAGCAATCACCCGAATCTCGAGGACAAGATTCATCTTAAGGGGGGTAGAATTGTAACACCCTAAAATTTACATTGTTTTAAAATAGTAAATTTGATTTATTTATGTTATTTTGTGTGCATTCAAATATAGGAAAAATAATAATTTTGGTGAAATTAAAATAAATAATAAGGAATAGATACAAGTTGAGGCATTCATGCTGCTGCACATTGTTTTTGTAGTGATTAGCTTTGACTAAAATTTGAATTGAACTCAAAATTACCTTGAAAATGAGATTTGAAAAATTTATTTATAAAAAGAAAAAGGAAATTTCTTTCTCTCCACTCCCTTCCTCGGTTTCGGCCTGTAGGCCCTTTCTTCCGCGGCCCGTTCACCCTCCTCTCCCCTTCCCTGCTCAGCCCAGCCGCCGCTCTCGGCCCAGCAGCCGCGCGCCTCGGCGTCGCCAGCCCAGCAGCCGTGCCCAGCCCAACAGCTGCACCTACGCCCGCACCAGGCAACCGCCCATGCCCCGCGCCTAGCCGCTGACCGCCTAGGCCCGCTTGTCGGCGCCATCTTCACCCCCGCGCTCCTTGGAACCGCTCGGCCAGGCTGCATGCCGCAACCGCCCCACTCCACGTCGTGGGAGCGTGCCCCCCCTCGCGCCCGGCCGCTTTAAATCGGCACCGAGCCGTCTTCACCCCTCCCTGCTGCCCCCCGCTCTCACTTTCGCATTTGCCGTGCACCGAGGAAGCCCGCAGCCATCGCCCCGAGGTCTCCGAGCTCCGTCGACCGCCCCTCCGCGTGGACAGCCTCCTCCGAGCCGCCTCCGTCTCCTTTTTCCCCTTGGTGAGCTTCGCTGTCCTCCCCTCTGTCTCCCGATATCTCTTTTTCTCATTTTTGTTGGCTTCCCGAGCCTTGGCCGCGAGCTCCACGGGCCATGGTCACCGGCCATGGCGGCCACCGCACTAGCCCCCGTTTCCGGCCGCCGCAACGGCATGGCCGCGACCCCCCCTTCTCCCCTCGAGCTCATGGGTGCCCTCGGTGGTCAATTTGGTGAACCGTAGGCCCTAATCCGCGCATGACCGAGTCCTTCGCGTCGCCGGCCATGGCGCCTGGCCGCCGGTGTTACTGTTCCGGCCGGCCGACCCCCCTAGGCCGATCCTAGCCGCCCATCGTGAGATCAACGGCCAGGAATAGAAGATACCCCTTCATGGGTGATTTTGCATAAGAGCCCCTGGACTTTTCTAAGTCTTAACCCACAGCCCAAAACGTATTTCCTTGAATGCGCAATCTCGATTAGAAAGCATAAACTCCACGGCTTAAGTCAAAAGTACGCTTTCAGTATTTACAGAAATGCCATTTGAACTATTTCGCTTATAAAATTGTCGTTTTAGCTCCGAATTGATCCATTCAAATCGCGTTAGCTTCGTAATTTCATAAGCTACATGTTGGAGCTACTGGTAGTCAAGTTTGGAACTTTTTAAATTCATGATTAGATTTAACTAAATATAGGGCTATAGGAAAACCCGTTTTAATCATAACTTTCGCATTTTAGCTCCGTTTTTCATGAACTTTGAGTTGACGTGATCGTAGCGAAACATAGATTAGTTTTATAGACATTTTATCTTGATTTCAATACTATTGGTGTACTATTCTAATGATAGGAATGTTTGCTTTGCATGAATCCTTTTGGAATGTTGTATGTTGCCGTGTTGGTCGCGTTTAGACGGTGAGGAAAACATTGGAGACCAAGAACTCTTCGATGACCAGCAGGACTAGCACGAGTTTGTGAACCAAGGCAAGTATAACATGGGCCTTCCTTGATGTCCTATTTCACTTTAATCAATTACTCATTTGCATGTGTCTAATTTTGATACCCGTAAGGACATCCTAGTGATTGTTATCCTGTTCCTTGTCTCCTATGGGTTAAATGCATATGGGTAGATTGCTAGTGCTCTAACTGAACTTGATATACATGTTGATGAATAATACTATGGAACAAAGTGAGTAACATGATTTATAACAACTGTTCCATAGGGCGAAAGTGCAAATGACCTTTGTTCATGTTGCTCCCGACCCTCCATAAGGACTTATCTGTCAGTAAAAGCTGGGACTGATAGTGCAACCGGGAGAGTCATATGGCTCTGACTTTAGCTTAGTAATAGGATCTTTCCTAACTAGTTAGCGGTTACCTTTTTGGCACAAATGGGGCTTGCCACTTTGAGTATAGGGCTGCCTCTGTTCCTATGAGTATAGCCACGATGGATTTGTGCCATAGGAAAGGGGGTTCCTACATCTGCCTGCCAAGGAAACCTAGCGGTCCTAACTTGTTTGGGAAACCTATGAAATGGCTTTATAGTGTACCCTGCCCGCTCACCTTGGTAGTGACATGGGAGTAATTAACCCGGGCATATGGGGATCACGACTCGCGGTGAATGTGCACCACCTCTGCAGAGGGTAACAAACTATTATAACAGTCGTGCTCACGGTTACGAGCGGCCTAGAAAACTCACAGAATAACTGGTTACTTGTTGATGATCATTTAAAGTTGTTCAATGATGATATATGGTACACTTGACCCCGATATATGTTCTTATGAGGATTAAATGGGAGCTTAAGCATAACTTGATAATAATTGAGAATAAAAGCTTGACCTATTAAAAAATGCTAACTACAATAAACCAGAGTCTATCCTTTTTGAGCTTCATAACCCCATGTTAGCTTGCTAAGTATGGAATGTACTTACACTTGTTTATTTTCTTTACTTGGATAAAAATCTCGGATGGGTAATAGATGACAACGGGTATGAGGATTTCTCGGAGGATTATTAGGCTTGTGGTCAACCAGTTGACCTTCCCTGTAATGACAGCCATAAGAGTTTTATTATCTTTTTATTATTCCGCTATGATGTATAAGACTAAGTTTTATTATAACTCTGATGTATGAGACACCGTGATGATACTTTATGTAATTTGTCAGCTTGTGTGTGTGATTGATTCCTGGGCACACACGAGTTTTGGTGCATTCAATTTTATCCTTAAAATTGGGTGTGACACTTTTGAAGTTAAACCCCAATTCAATCGTCAATTTGACTCTAAATCTTACCGAATTCTTCTCAACGCTACGATTCTTCTTCTAAGATACTTCAGTTTATAAACATCGTACATGACTGATTGTGCAAAACCTTCTTAAATTTTTACCACAGCCTCCACATATGATATCATAAGATCTAAACAAATCTCATGATTTTTAGACTTTGCTTGCTTTTTTTAGAATTTAAAAACCATTTGGCCACACATTCGTGGTCGTGTTTCCTGAACAAGATGTTCGGAATTTCATTTGATTTCTTCGGTAAGACCTCACGCTAGACTCAGTAACATGAATATTATTTCTCTACACATTTTATTCTATTATTTGAATCACTTGCAGTTCAAATTTGGCTTATGCCAAAATTTCATTGAAGAACAATAAATTAATTAAATATAGCAAATGGATCTAGAAATATACCAAAGCTTAACATGGAGTACCACATGTTATTTGTAGAGAGTAGAAAAAGTTTTAAGGCCAGAAGTAAAAAAAACTTATTATTTCATGCAGTTATAGCTCAAATTCAATGTATATGAATTAAAATTCTATAATTGCACTTAATAAATTGAAATTATCAAACAGATCCAAAAAATTACCAAAATTACACATGAATCCATCTATGTTCTCTATTGCATATACAAAAAGTTTTGAAGTCAAACCTAAATTTGATCATCACTTTGACTCCAAATCTTACTGAATCCTTCTCAACGCTACGATTTTCCTTCTAAGATACTTTGGTTTGTACACATCATACATGATAGATTATGCGAAATATGTTCAATTTTTACCATAACCTCCACGTATGATATCATGAGATCTCGACAAATCTCATGATTTTTAGACTTCGCTTACTTTTTTTAGAATTTAAAAATCATTCAACCATATGTTCATGGTCTTGTTTCCTGAACAAGATGTTTGAAATTTCTTTTCATTTCTCAGGTAAGGCCTCACACTAGACTCAGTAACATGAATATCATTTTTCTACTCATTTTATTCTATTATTTGAATACTTGTTGTTCAAAATTGACTTAAACCAAAAAATTCCTTGAAAAGCAATAAATTAATTAAATATAGCAAATGAATCCATAAATATACCAAAGCTTAACATGGAGTACCACATGTTGTATGTAGAGAGTAGAAAAAGTTTCAAGGCCAGAAGTAAAAAAACTTATTATTTCATGTAGTTATAACTCAAATTCAATGTATATCAATTAAAATTCTATAATTGCTCTTAATAAATTAAAATTATCAAACAGATCCAAAAAATTACCAAAATAACATATGAATCAATCTATGTTCTCTATTGCCTATACAAAAAGTTTTGAAGTTAAACCTCAATTTGATCATCACTTTGACTGGAAATTTTACCAAATCCTTCTCAACGCTACGATTCTTCTTCTAAGATACTTTGATTTGTAAACATCTTACATGACACATTGTGTGAAACATGTTCAATTTTTACCATAGCCTCCATGTATGATATCATGAGATCTTGACAAACCTCATGATTTTTGGACATCGCTTGTTTTTTTTAGAATTTAAAAACCATTCAGCCACACATTCATGGTCATGTATCCTAAACAAGATGTGCGAAATTTCTTTTCATTTCTAGGGTAAGACCTCACACTGGACTCAGTAAAATGAATATCATTTTCTTCTCATTTTATTCTATTATTTGGATCACTTGCAGTTCTAATTTGACTTATACCAAAAAATCTTAACTTGGAGTACCACATGTTCTATGTAGAGAGTAGAAAAAGGTTCAAGGCTAGAATTAAAAAAGCTTATTATTTCATGTAGTTATAGCTCAAATTCAATGTAGATGAATTAAAATTATATAATTGCACTTAATAAATTAAAATTATCGAATGGATCCAAAATATTACCAAAATTACACATGAATCAATCTATGTTCTCTATTGTCTATACAAAAACTTTTGAAGTTAAACCCCAATTCAATCGTCAATTTGACTCTAAATCTTACCGAATTCTTCTCAATGCTACGATTCTTCTTCTAAGATACTTCAGTTTATAAACATCGTATATGACTGATTGTGCGAAACCTTCTTAAATTTTTACCATAGCCTCCACATATGATATCATGAGATCTAAACAAATCTCATGATTTTTAGACTTTGCTAGCTTTTTTTAGAATTTAAAAACCATTTGGCCACACATTCGTTGTCGTGTTTCCTGAATAAGATGTTCGAAATTTCATTTGATTTCTTGGGTAAGACCTCACGCTGGACTCAGTAACATGAATATTATTTCTCTACACATTTTATTCTATTATTTGAATCACTTGTAGTTCAAATTTGGCTTATGCCAAAATTTCATTGAAGAACAATAAATTAATTAAATATAGCAAATGGATCTAGAAATATACCAAAGCTTAAAATGGAGTACCACATGTTGTTTGTAGAGAGTAAAAAAAGTTTCAAGGCCAGAAGTAAAAAAAACTTATTATTTCATGCAGTTATAGCTCAAATTCAATGTATATGAATTAAAATTCTATAATTGCACTTAATAAATTGAAATTATCAAACAAATCCAAAAAATTACCAAAATTACACATGAATCCATCTATGTTCTCTATTGCATATACAAAAAGTTTTGAAGTCAAACCTAAATTCGATCATCACTTTGACTCCAAATCTTACTGAATCCTTCTCAACGCTATGATTTTCCTTCTAAGATACTTTGGTTTGTACACATCATACTTGATAGATTATGCGAAATATGTTCAATTTTTACCATAGCCTCCACATATGATATCATGAGATCTTAACAAATCTCATGATTTTTAGACTTCGCTTACTTTTTTTAGAATTTAAAAACCATTCAACCATATGTTCATGGTCGTGTTTCCTGAACAAGATGTTTGAAATTTCTTTTCATTTCTCAGGTAAGGCCTCACACTAGACTCAGTAACATGAATATCATTTTTCTACTCATTTTATTCTATTATTTGAATACTTGTTGTTCAAATTTGACTTAAACCAAAAAATTCCTTGAAAAGCAATAAATTAATTAAATATAGCAAATGAATCCATAAATATACCAAAGCTTAACATGGAGTACCACATGTTGTATGTAGAGAGTAGAAAAAGTTTCAAGGCTAGAAGTAAAAAAACTTATTATTTCATGTAGTTATAACTCAAATTCAATGTATATCAATTAAAATTCTATAATTGCTCTTAATAAAATAAAATTATCAAACAGATCCAAAAAATTACTAAAATTACACATGAATCAATCTATGTTCTCTATTGCATATACAAAAAGTTTTGAAGTTAAACCTCAATTTGATCATCACTTTGACTCCAAATTTTACCAAATCTCAACGCTATGATTCTTCTTCTGAGATACTTTGATTTGTAAACATCGTACATGACACATTGTGTGAAACCTGTTCAATTTTTACCATAGCCTCCATGTATGATATCATGAGATCTTGACAAACCTCATGATTTTTGGACATCGCTTGCTTTTTTTAGAATTTAATAACCATTCGACCACACATTCATGGTCATGTTTCCTAAACAAGATGTGCGAAATTTCTTTTCATTTCCAGGGTAAGACCTCACACTGGACTCAGTAACATGAATATCATTTTCTTCTCATTTTATTCTATTATTTAGATCACTTGCAGTTCTAATTTGACTTATACCAAAAAATCTTAACTTGGAGTGCCACATGTTCTATGTAGAGAGTAGAAAAAGGTTCAAGGCCAGAATTAAAAAAGCTTATTATTTCATGTAGTTATAGCTCAAATTCAATGTAGATCAATTAAAATTCTATAATTGCACTTAATAAATTAAAATTATCGAATGGATCCAAAAAATTACCAAAATTACACATAAATCAATCTATGTTCTCTATTGCCTATACAAAAACTTTTGAAGTTAAACCCTAATTCAATCATCAATTTGCCTCTAAATCTTACCGAATTCTTCTCAACGCTACGATTCTTCTTCTAAGATACTTCAGTTTATAAACATCGTACATGACAGATTGTGCAAAACCTTCTTAAATTTTTACCACAGCCTCCACATATGATATCATGAGATCTAAACAAATCTCATGATTTTCAGACTTTGCTAGCTTTTTTTAGAATTTAAAAACCATTTGGCCACACATTCATGGTCGTGTTTCCTGAATAAGATGTTCGAAATTTCATTTGATTTCTTCGGTAAGACCTCACGCTAGACTCAGTAACATGAATATTATTTCTCTACACATTTTATTCTATTATTTGAATCACTTGCAGTTCAAATTTGGCTTATGCCAAAATTTCATTGAAGAACAATAAATTAATTAAATATAGCAAATGGATCTAGAAATATACTAAAGCTTAACATGGAGTACCACATGTTGTTTGTAGATAGTAGAAAAAGTTTCATGGCCAGAAGTAAAAAAAACTTATTATTTCATGTAGTTATAGCTTAAATTCAATGTATATGAATTAAAATTCTATAATTGCACTTAATAAATTGAAATTATCAAATAGATCCAAAAAATTACCAAAATTACACATGAATCCATTTATGTTCTCTATTGCATATACAAAAAGTTTTGAAGTCAAACCTAAATTCGATCATCACTTTGACTCCAAATCTTACTAATCCTTCTCAACGCTACGATTTTCCTTCTAAGATACTTTGGTTTGTACACATCATACATGATAGATTATGCGAAATATGTTCAATTTTTACCACAGCCTCCACGTATGATATCATGAGATCTTGACAAATCTCATGATTTTTAGACTTCGCTTACTTTTTTTAGAATTTAAAAACCATTCAACCATATGTTCGTGGTCGTGTTTCCTAAACAAGATGTTTGAAATTTCTTTTCATTTCTCAGGTAAGGACTCACACTAGACTCAGTAACATGAATACCATTTTTCTACTCATTTTATTCTATTATTTGAATACTTGTTCAAATTTGACTTAAACCAAAAAAATCCTTGAAAAGCAATAAATTAATTAAATATAGCAAATGAATCCATAAATATACCAAAGCTTAACATGGAGTACCACATGTTGTATGTAGAGAGTAGAAAAAGTTTCAAGGCTAGAAGTAAAAAAACTTATTATTTCATGTAGTTATAACTCAAATTCAATGTATATCAATTAAAATTCTATAATTGCTCTTAATAAATTAAAATTATCAAACAGATCCAAAAAATTACCAAAATTACACATGAATCAATCTATGTTCTCTATTGCCTATACAAAAAGTTTTGAAGTTAAACCTCAATTTGATCATCACTTTGACTCCAAATTTTACCAAATCCTTCTCAACGCTACGATTCTTCTTCTAAGATACTTTGATTTGTAAACATCATACATGACACATTGTGTGAAACTTGTTCAATTTTTACCATAGCCTCCATGTATGATATCATGAGATCTTAACAAACCTCATGATTTTTGGACATCGCTTGCTTTTTTTAGAATTTAAAAACCATTCGGCCACATATTCATGGTCATGTTTCCTAAACAAGATGTGCGAAATTTCTTTTCATTTCCAAGGTAAGACCCCACACTGGACTCAGTAACATGAATATTATTTTCTTCTCATTTTATGCTATTATTTAGATCACTTGCAGTTCTAATTTGACTTATACCAAAAAATCTTAACTTGGAGTACCACATGTTCTATGTAGAGAGTAGAAAAAGGTTCAAGGCTAGAATTAAAAAAGCTTATTATTTCATGTAGTTATAGCTCAAATTCAATGTAGATCAATTAAAATTCTATAATTGCACTTAATAAATTAAAATTATCGAATGGATCCAAAAAATTACCAAAATTACACATAAATCAATCTATGTTCTCTATTGCCTATACAAAAACTTTTGAAGTTAAACCCTAATTCAATCGTCAATTTGCCTCTAAATCTTACCGAATTCTTCTCAACGCTACGATTCTTCTTCTAAGATACTTCAGTTTATAAACATCGTACATGACTGATTGTGCGAAACCTTCTTAAATTTTTACCACAGCCTCCACATATGATATCATGAGATCTAAATAAATCTCATGATTTTCAGACTTTGCTAGCTTTTTTTAGAATTTAAAAACCATTTGGCCACACATTCGTGGTCGTGTTTCCTGAATAAGATGTTCGAAATTTCATTTGATTTCTTCGGTAAGACCTCACGCTAGACTCAGTAACATGAATATTATTTCTCTACACATTTTATTCTATTATTTGAATCACTTGCAGTTCAAATTTGGCTTATGCCAAAATTTCATTGAAGAACAATAAATTAATTAAATATAGCAAATGGATCTAGAAATATACTAAAGCTTAACATGGAGTACCACATGTTGTTTGTAGATAGTAGAAAAAGTTTCATGGCCAGAAGTAAAAAAAACTTATTATTTCATGCAGTTATAGCTTAAATTCAATGTATATGAATTAAAATTCTATAATTGCACTTAATAAATTGAAATTATCAAACAGATCCAAAAAATTACCAAAATTACACATGAATCCATTTATGTTCTCTATTGCATATACAAAAAGTTTTGAAGTCAAACCTAAATTCGATCATCACTTTGACTCCAAATCTTACTAAATCCTTCTCAACGCTACGATTTTCCTTCTAAGATACTTTGGTTTGTACACATCATACATGATAGATTATGCGAAATATGTTCAATTTTTACCACAGCCTCCATGTATGATATCATGAGATCTTGACAAATCTCATGATTTTTAGACTTCGCTTACTTTTTTTAGAATTTAAAAACCATTCAACCATATGTTCATGGTCGTGTTTCCTGAACAAGATGTTTGAAATTTCTTTTCATTTCTCAGGTAAGGACTCACACTAGACTCAGTAACATGAATACCATTTTTCTACTCATTTTATTCTATTATTTGAATACTTGTTCAAATTTGACTTAAACCAAAAAAATCCTTGAAAAGCAATAAATTAATTAAATATAGCAAATGAATCCATAAATATACCAAAGCTTAACATGGAGTACCACACGTTGTATGTAGAGAGTAGAAAAAGTTTCAAGGCCAGAAGTAAAAAAACTTATTATTTCATGTAGTTATAACTCAAATTCAATGTATATCAATTAAAATTCTATAATTACTCTTAATAAATTAAAATTATCAAACAGATCCAAAAAATTACCAAAATTACACATGAATCAATCTATGTTCTCTATTGCCTATACAAAAAGTTTTGAAGTTAAACCTCAATTTGATCATCACTTTGACTCCAAATTTTACCAAATCCTTCTCAACGCTACGATTCTTCTTCTAAGATACTTTGATTTGTAAACATCATACATGACACATTGTGTGAAACCTAGTTCAATTTTTAGCATAGCCTCCATGTATGATATCATGAGATCTTAACAAACCTCATGATTTTTGGACATCGCTTGCTTTTTTTAGAATTTAAAAACCATTCAGGCCACATATTCATGGTCATGTTTCCTAAACAAGATGTGCGAAATTTCTTTTCATTTCCAAGGTAAGACCTCACACTGGACTCAGTAACATGAATATTATTTTCTTCTCATTTTATGCTATTATTTAGATCACTTGCAGTTCTAATTTGACTTATACCAAAAAATCTTAACTTGGAGTACCACATGTTCTATGTAGAGAGTAGAAAAAGGTTCAAGGCTAGAATTAAAAAAGCTTATTATTTCATGTAGTTATAGCTCAAATTCAATGTAGATCAATTAAAATTCTATAATTACACTTAACAAATTAAAATTATCGAATGGATCCAAAAAATTACCAAAATTACATATGAATCAATCTATGTTCTCTATTGCCTGTACAAAAACTTTTGAAGTTAAACCCTAATTCAATCGTCAATTTGACTCTAAATCTTACCAAATTCTTCTCAACGCTACGATTCTTCTTCTAAGATACTCCAGTTTATAAACATCGTACATGACTAATTGAGCGAAACCTTCTTAAATTTTTACCAAGCCCTCCACATACTGATATCATGAGATCTAACAAATCTCATGATTTTCAGACTTTGCTTGCTTTTTTAGAATTTAAAACCATTTGGCCACACATCATGGTCGTGTTTTCCTGATAAGATGTTCAAAATTTCATTTGATTTCTTGGGTAAGACCTCACACTGGACTCAGTAACATGAATCAATCTATGTTCTCTATTGCCTATACAAAAAGTTTTGAAGCCAAACCTCAATTCGATCGTCACTTTGACTCCAAATCTTACCGAATTCTTCTCAATGCTATGATTCTTCTAAGATACTTTGGTTTGTAAACATCGTATATGATAGATTGTACGAAACCTTGTTTCAATTTTTTACCATAGGCCTCCATGTATGATATTATGAGATCTTGACAAATTCCACAATTTTTGGGACATTTTGGTTTGCTTTTTTGAATTAAAAACCACTTGAATCCAATCTATATGGTCAGGTTTCCTAAACAAGATGTTGTGACAATTTTGAAATTTCTTTTCATTTCCAGGTAAGGCCTCACATCTAGACTCAGTAACATGAATATCATTTTTCTCTCATTATTCTATTATTTGAATACTTGTTGTTCAAATTTGACTAAACAAAAAATTCCTTAAAAGCAATAAATTAATTAAGTAAAGCAAACGTATCCATAAATATACCAAAGCTTAACATGGAATACCACATGTTGTATGTAGAGAGTAGAAAAAGTTTCAAGGCCAGAAGTAAAAAAAATTATTATTTCATGCAGTTATAGCTCAAATTCAATGTACATCAATTAAAATTCTATAATTGCACTTAATAAATTAAAATTATCGAATGAATCTAAAAAATTAACAAAATTGCACATGAATCAATCTATGTTCTCTATTACCTATACAAAAACTTTTGAAGTCAAACCTCAATTTGATCATCACTTTGACTCCAAATCTTATCGAATCCTTCTCAACGCTACGATTCTTCTTCTAAAATACTTTAGTTTGTAAACATCGTACATGATAGATTGTGTGAAACCTATTCAATTTTTACCATAGCCTCCATGTATGATATCATGAGATCTTGACAAATCTCATGATTTTTAAACTTCGCTTAGTTTTTTTAGAATTTAAAAACCATTTGACCACACGTTTGTGGTCGTGTTTCCTGAACAAGATGTTTGAAATTTCTTTTCATTTCCTAGGTAAGGCCTAACACTATACTTAGTAACATGAATATCATTTTTCTATTCATTTTATTCTATTATTTGAATACTTGTAGTTCAAATTTGACTTAAACCAAAAAATTCCATGAAAAGTAATAAATTAATTAAGTATAACAAACGGATCCATAAATATACCAAAGCTTAACATGGAGTACCACATGTTGTATGTAGAGAGTAGAAAAAGTTTAAAGGCCAGAATTAAAAAAACTTATTATTTCATTAAGCTATAGCTCAAATTCAATGTAGATCAATTAAAATTCTATAATTACACTTAATAAATTAAAATTATCAAATAGATCCAAAAAATGACCAAAATTTCATATGAATCAATCTATGTTCTCTATTGCCTATACAAAATGTTTTAAAGTCAAACCTCAATTCAATCATCACTTTGACTCCAAATCTTACTGAATCCTTCTCAACGCTATGATTCTTCTTCTAAGATACTTTAGTTTGTAAACATCGTATATGACAGATTGTGTGAAACCTGTTCAATTTTTACATAGCCTCCACGTATGATATCATGAGATCTTGACAAATCTCATGATTTTCAAACTTCGCTTGGTTTTTTTAGAATTTAAAAACCATTCGGCCACACGTTTGGGATCGTGTTTCATGAACAAGATATTCGAAATTTCTTTTCATTTCTCGAGTAAGGCCTCACACTAGACTTAGTAACATGAATATCATTTTTCTACTCATTTTATTCTATTATTTGAATACTTGTAGTTCAAATTTGACTTAAACCAAAAAATTCCTTGAAAAGCAAATAATTAATTAAGTATAGCAAACGGATCCATAAATATACCAAAGCTTAACATGGAGTACCACATGATGTATGTAGAGAGTAGAAAAAGTTTTAAGGCCAGAAGTAAAAAAACTTATTATTTCATGTAGTTATAACTCAAATTCAATGTATATCAATTAAAATTCTATAATTGCACTTAATAAATTAAAATTATCAAATGGATCCAAAAAATGACCAAAATTTCACATGAATCAATCTATGTTCTCTATTCCTATACAAAAAGTTTAGAACTCAAACCTCAATTTGATCATCACTTTGACTCCAAATTTTACCGAATCCTTCTCAACGCTACGATTCTTCTTCTGAGATACTTCGATTTGTAAACATCATACATGACACATTATGTGAAACCTGTTCAATTTTTACCATAGCCTCCATGTATGATATCATGAGATCTTGACAAACCTCATGATTTTTGGACATCGCTTGCTTTTTTAGAATTTAAAAACCATTCGGCCACACATTCATGGTCGTGTTTCCTAAACAAGATGTGCGAAATTTCTTTTCATTTCTAGGGTGAGCCCTCACACCGAACTCAGTAACATGAATATCATTTTCTTCTCATTTTATTCTATTATGTGGATCACTTGTAGTTCTAATTTGACTTATACCAAAAAATCTTAACTTGGAGTACCACATGTTCTATGTAAAGAGTAGAAAAAGGTTCAAGGCCAGAATTAAAAAACTTATTATTTCATGTAGTTATAACTCAAATTCAATGTATATCAATTAAAATTCTATAATTGCACATAATAAATTAAAATTATCAAATGGATCCAAAAAATTACCAAAATTACACATGAATCAATTTATGTTCTCTATTGCCTATATAAAAACTTTTGAAGTCAAACCCCAATTCAATCGTCAATTTAACTCTATATCTTACCGAATTCTTCTCAACATTAAGATTCTTCTTCTAAGATACTTTAGTTTATAAACATCATACATGACTGATTATGTGAAACCTTCTCAAAATTTTACCACAACCTCCACATATGATATCATGAGATCTAAACAAATCTCATGATTTTTAGACTTCGCTTGCTTTTTTTAGAATTTAAAAACCATTTGGCCACATATTCATGGTCGTGTTTCCTGAACAAGATGTTCGAAAGTTCATTTGATTTCTTGGGTAAGATCTCACGCTGGACTCAGTAACATGAATATTATTTCTCTACACATTTTATTCTATTATTTGAATCACTTACAGTTCAAATTTGGCTTATGCCAAAATTTCATTAAAGAACAATAAATTAATTAAATATAGCAAATGGATCTAGAAATATACCAAAGCTTAACATGGAGTACCAAATGTTGTTTATAGAGAGTAGAAAAAGTTTCAAGGCTAGAAGTAAAAAAAACTTATTATTTCATGCAGTTATAGCTCAAATTCAATGTATATGAATTAAAATTCTATAATTGCACTTAATAAATTGAAATTATCAAACAGATCCAAAAAATTACCAAAATTACACATGAATCCATCTATGTTCTCTATTGCTTATACAAAAAGTTTTGAAGTCAAACCTAAATTCAATCATCACTTTGACTCCAAATCTTACTGAATCCTTCTCAATGCTACGATTTTTCTTCTAAGATACTTTGGTTTGTACACATCATACATGATAGATTGTGCGAAATATGTTCAATTTTTACCACAGCCTCCACGTATGATATCATGAGATCTTGACAAATCTCATGATTTTTAGACTTCGCTTACTTTTTTTAGAATTTAAAAACCATTCAACCATATGTTCATGGTCGTGTTTCCTGAATAGGATGTTTGAAATTTCTTTTCATTTCTCGGGTAAGGCCTCACACTGGACTCAGTAACATGAATATCATTTTTCTACTCATTTTATTCTATTATTTGAATACTTGTTGTTCAAATTTGACTTAAACCAAAAAATTACTTGAAAAGCAAATAATTAATTAAGTATAGCAAACGGATCCATAAATATACCAAAGCTTAACATGGAGTACCACATGATGTATGTAGAGAGTAGAAAAAGTTTTAAGGCCAGAAGTAAAAAAACTTATTATTTCATGTAGTTATAACTCAAATTCAATGTATATCAATTAAAATTCTATAATTGCACTTAATAAATTAAAATTATCAAATGGATCCAAAAAATGACCAAAATTTCACATGAATCAATCTATGTTCTCTATTCCTATACAAAAAGTTTAGAACTCAAACCTCAATTTGATCATCACTTTGACTCCAAATTTTACCAAATCCTTCTCAACGCTACGATTCTTCTTCTGAGATACTTCGATTTGTAAACATCGTACATGACACATTATGTGAAACCTGTTCAATTTTTACCATAGCCTCCATGTATGATATCATGAGATCTTGACAAACCTCATGATTTTTGGACATCGCTTGCTTTTTTAGAATCTAAAAACCATTCGGCCACACATTCATGGTCGTGTTTCCTAAACAAGATGTGCGAAATTTCTTTTCATTTCTAGGGTAAGACCTCACACCGGACTCAGTAACATGAATATCATTTTCTTCTCATTTTATTCTATTATTTGGATCACTTGTAGTTCTAATTTGACTTATACCAAAAAATCTTAACTTGGAGTACCACATGTTCTATGTAAAGAGTAGAAAAAGGTTCAAGGCCAGAATTAAAAAACTTATTATTTTATGTAGTTATAACTCAAATTCAATGTATATCAATTAAAATTCTATAATTGCACATAATAAATTAAAATTATCAAATGGATCCAAAAAATTACCAAAATTACACATGAATCAATTTATGTTCTCTATTGCCTATATAAAAACTTTTGAAGTCAAACCTCAATTCAATCGTCAATTTAACTCTATATCTTACCAAATTCTTCTCAACATTACGATTCTTCTTCTAAGATACTTCAGTTTATAAACATCATACATGGCTGATTATGTGAAACCTTCTCAAAATTTTACCACAGCCTCCACATATGATATCATGAGATCTAAACAAATCTCATGATTTTTAGACTTCGCTTGCTTTTTTTAGAATTTAAAAACCATTTGGCCACACATTCATGGTCATGTTTCCTGAACAAGATGTTCGAAAGTTCATTTGATTTCTTGGGTAAGATCTCACGCTGGACTCAGTAACATGAATATTATTTCTCTACACATTTTATTCTATTATTTGAATCACTTGCAGTTCAAATTTGGCTTATGCCAAAATTTCATTGAAGAACAATAAATTAATTAAATATAGCAAATGGATCTAGAAATATACCAAAGCTTAACATGGAGTACCAAATGTTGTTTATAGAGAGTAGAAAAAGTTTCAAGGCTAGAAGTAAAAAAAACTTATTATTTCATGCAGTTATAGCTCAAATTCAATGTATATGAATTAAAATTCTATAATTGCACTTAATAAATTGAAATTATCAAACAGATCCAAAAAATTACCAAAATTACACATGAATCCATCTATGTTCTCTATTGCTTATACAAAAAGTTTTGAAGTCAAACCTAAATTCGATCATCACTTTGACTCCAAATCTTACTGAATCCTTCTCAACGCTACGATTTTTCTTCTAAGATACTTTGGTTTGTACACATCATACATGATAGATTGTGCGAAATATGTTCAATTTTTACCACAGCCTCCATGTATGATATCATGAGATCTTGACAAATCTCATGATTTTTAGACTTCGCTTACTTTTTTTAGAATTTAAAAACCATTCAACCATATGTTCATGGTCGTGTTTCCTGAACAGGATGTTTGAAATTTCTTTTCATTTCTCGGGTAAGGCCTCACACTGGACTCAGTAACATGAATATTATTTTTCTACTCATTTTATTCTATTATTTGAATACTTGTTGTTCAAATTTGACTTAAACCAAAAAATTCCTTGAAAAGCAATCAATTAATTAAATATAGCAAATGAATCCATAAATATACCAAAGCTTAACATGGAGTATCACATGTTGTATGTAGAGAGTAGAAAAGGTTTCAAGGCCAGAAGTAAAAAACTTTTTATTTCATGAAGTTATAGCTCAAATTCAATGTATATCAATTAAAATTCTTTAATTGCACTTAATAAATTAAAATTATCAAACAGATCCAAAAATTTACCAAAATTACACATGAATCAATCTATGTTCTCTATTGCCTATACAAAAAGTTTTGAAGTCAAACCTCAATTCGATCGTCACTTTGACTCCAAATCTTACCGAATCCTTCTCAACGCTATGATTCTTCTTCTAAGATACTTCGGTTTGTAAACATCGTATATGATAGATTGTGCGAAACATATTCAATTTTTACCACAGCCCCCACGTATGATATCATGAGATCTTGACAAATCTCATGATTTTTAGACTTTGCTTGCTTTTTTTTATTTTAAAAACCATTCGAACACATCTTAATGGTCGTGTTTCCTAAATAAGATGTTTGAAATTTCTTTTCATTTCCTAGGTAAGGCCTCATGCTAGACTTAGTAACATGAATATCATTTTTATACTCATTTTATTCTATTATTTGAATACTTATAGTTCAAATTTGACTTAAACCAAAAAATTCCTTGGAAAGCAATAAATTAATTAAGTAAAGCAAACATATCCATAAATATACCAAAGCTTAACATGGAATACCACTTGTTGTATGTAGAGAGTAGAAAAAGTTTCAAGGCCAGAAGTAGAAACAATTTATTATTTCATGTAGTTATAGCTCAAATTCAATGTATATCAATTAAAATTTTATAATTGCCCTTAATAAATTAAAATTATCAAATAGATCCAAAAAATTACCAAAATTACATATGAATCAATCTATGTTCTCTATTACCTATACAAAAAGTTCTGAAGTCAAACCTCAATTCGATCATCACTTTTGACTCTAAATCTTACCGAATCCTTCTCAACGCTATGATTCTTCTTCTCAGATACTTCGGTTTGTAAGCATCGTATATGACAGATTGTGCGAAACCTATTCAATTTTTACCATAGCCTCCACATATGATATCATGAGATCTTAATAAATCTCATGATTTTTAGACTTCGCTTACTTTTTTTAGAATTTAAAAATCCTTTGGCCACACATTCGTGGTCGTGTTTCTTGAACAAGATGTTTGAAATTTCTTTTCATTTCCTGGGTAAGGCCTCACACTAGACTCAGTAACATGAATATCATTTTTCTACTCATTTTATTGTCACACCCAATTTTAAGGATAAAATGGAGTGCAAAGTCTTATGTGCGCCCAGAGATCAGTCACACACATAAGCTGACAAATTATGAATAGTATCGTCACAAATGTTTATTACATCACGAATAAGACAGAGTTATCACGTAAATATAGCGGAAATAATAAAAAGATCTCTCGCGGAAGCTTCAATTCACAGGGACGTCGACTGGTTGACCACAAGTCTAGTAGTCCTCAGGGAAATCATCATTCTCAAGGTCATCTGTTACCCATCCGGGATTTTTATCCAAGTAATGAAAATAAACAAGCGTAAGTACATGTCATACTCAACAAGTGTAACACGGGGTTCATGAGGCTCAAAAGGCTAGACACGGTTCAACAGCGTTCAGCTTTTAGTTGTCACAATTTTAGCTTATGAGTAGCATCAAGTTGTTTCAATTCCCATTGCCAAACACATGATCAAATGTAAACATGAATAATGAATAGCATAAACAAATGTTACTTAGTGTTCATCTATTCCATAAGGGTTCCAAGGCCGCTCGTGACCGTGAGCATGGCTGATATACCAGTTTTACACTCTGCAGAGGTTGTACACTTTCACTGTGAGTCGTGATTCCCATATGCCCGGGTTTATAACTCCCAAAACACTTCCAAGGTGAGCAGGCAGGGGTCACTATGAAGCCTTTCAAAGGTTCGTCTAACAAGTTAGGGCCATTAGATTCACTCGGCAAACAGATATAGAGCCCCCCTTCCCGATGGCACATTGACACGCAGCCTATACACATAAGGCCAGAGGCCGCTCTATACCCGATTCGTCAAGCCATTCTTACGCCAATAAAGGTAACCACTAACAAGCTAGAAAAGGTCCTCATACTGAGCTAAAGCCAGAGCCATGTAGCTCTCACAGCTGTACTGTAAGTCCCGGATGATCACTTACAGATAAGTCCTTAGGGAGAGGAATCTGAAGCATTTAGAAAGTAGCTAAACACTCCAGCCCCCTGTTTCCATGTTGCTAAAAAGTCATATTTTAGCGTTTATTGCATATACCATTAGTCAAGTTACAAGATCATGGTTCAATTGAGCTCTAGCAAAGCTACCCATATGCATAACCCATAGGTGACAAGGTAATAGTTCAATTCTAGGAAATCCCTATCAAGGCGACACATGCAATATGAATTTAATGAATTAAAGTGAATAGGAAACAAGGATGATCCCATGCTATACTTGCCTTGAGCAATGTACACCTGCTGGTCCTGCTCGTCAAAGTCGTACCCTTGATCCTCCGAGAACTGCTCACCGTCTATACTCGATAACCACAGCAACATACAAGCATCCAGGAGCAATCATGCAAAGCAAACAAGGCTACAGATTAGAACAGTACACCAACAGCAAAGAATCAAGATGAAAAGTTTGGAAAACGAATCTACGTCTCGCTATGAACACGCAGACGCGAAGATCACAAAAATCGGATCTAAAACGGAAAAGTTATGGTTTAAACAAGATTTCCTATAGACAAATAATAGATTAGATCTAAGCTCGAATTATAAAAGTTGGAAACCTACTGTACAGTAGCATAAACGTGTAGATTACTTATTTACGAACCCAACGCAACTTGAACGGATCTAATCGGAGTTAAAACGGAGATTTTACGGCTAAAACAAGTTGGATGGCAAAACTGTGAATAACTGAAAACGTATTTCACTAAAACCGAACCAAAATACGCTTTCAAATGAAGAAAACCAAATCTGAAAACATGTTTTGGACTGCGGGTTTATTTGTCAAAAACAGAGGGACTCTTTAGCAAAAAGAACAGCGAAGGGGTAAGTTCTAATCTGGACCATTGATCTAAAAATGGACGGCTCAGGATGATTACGTATTCCTATTGTATTTCAAGGTTTATTTTTGTAAAGAAAAACGGCCACAATAAAGCATGACGTGGAAGATGAGGTCATCAAGCTAACTAGCAGATTGATTCCAGGCAACGCATCGCATGGCTGCATGGCTGCTCTGTTAGCTCCGTCGCTCGCATGACTCGTTCAGCGGATTTGGGTCCTGGTGCAGGTGACGGCCATTGCCGGCGAGGCGGAGCTCACCAGCGAAACACGGTGAAGGGCCTAGGGACCTCGTATGGCTGTGGGAAAAACATGCATGGGTAGACGGAGGAGGAGACAGCGGGCTCACCAAGATTGTTTTGACGGCAGAAGCGGCACGGTGACGTCGTACGTCGGCTATGGCGGCTCCAGGTCTTCCTTGACGTGAGGGGCAGCAACAGATTCTCCTCGATGGCGAGATCCCGATGGCAGCAGAGAGGGCACATGATGACGTAGCGGTGCGGGGATCGGTATTTATGAGACCGGCTACTTGAGGCGCAAGGCAAGGTGACGCTAGGCGACCTCGGACTCTCGGCGGCAGAGTTTGGCCTGGTTACGTGAGGTAGGATAAGGCCTGAACTGCGGGCCGCGCTGTCGGTGAACGCGGGAGGAAGAGATGGTTGCCCTGAGGCATCAGCTAGCCGACGCCAGCGGGCCGGGGTCTTGCGGAGCTAAGCGGGCCGTGCGGGAGTAGAGCTGGGCTTCATTCTGCTGGCTGCACGGTGGAGCGGAGCTAGGCTGCTGGGCTGCGCAGGCGGCTTCCGGCAGGGAGAGAGGAGAGAGAGGAAGTTAAGTTTTTTTTTTCTAAATGTTTCTCAAATCCATTTGAATCATTTTGAATTTTAGACAAAGCCACACATTCCAATAATTCCAATGCACCGGCATGTATGCACAAACACGTTGTTAATCCTTATGATGAATTTTAATTTAATGAAAATTTTTATTTTCCCTATGTTTTCATGAGCACATAATTCCAAATTAAATCATTTTAGCTCTATTTCCAAAAATTCAAAATTTGGGGTGTTACAATTCTACCCCCCTTAAAAGGAATCTCGTCCTCGAGATTCGGACGATGCTTACTCGAATAACTGTGGGTATGTTTTCCTTAGATCATCTTCTCTTTCCCAAGTAGCCTCATCCACGGTATACCGATTCCACTGAACCTTGCACATCTTTATAACTCGGCTCCTTGTAACTCTTTCTGCTGTCTCTAAAATCTTTGCTGGAAACTCCTCATAAGTGAGATCTTCCTTAACTGTAAGCTCTTCTAACGGTATCTGTTCCTCAGGAACACGCAAACACTTCTTTAGCTGAGATACATGGAACACATCGTGTACACCCGATAAACTCTCAGGCAATTCTAACTGATAAGCTACCTCTCCACGTCTCTCTAAAACCTTGAAAGGTCCAATATACCTTGGTGCTAACTTTCCCTTCATGTTAAACCTTCTCACACTTCTCATAGGTGACACCTTTAAGTACACGTAGTCACCTACTTCAAAAACCAATTCTCTTCTTCTAGTGTCGGCATAGCTCTTTTGTCGAGACTGAGCCACTCTCAAGTTATCCCTGATCATCCTTACTTGCTCTTCTGCGTCTCTCAAAACATCTGGTCCAAACACTTGAGTTTCTCCCGTTTGATTCCAAAACAACGGGGTCCTACACTTTCGTCCATACAAAGCTTCGAAAGGTGCCATATTGAGACTTTTCTGATAACTGTTGTTGTACGAGAACTCTGCATAAGGCAAACTCTTATCCCAACTTGTTCCATACTGCAACGCACAAGCCCTCAACATATCCTCCAATATCTGATTAATTCTCTCAGTTTGCCCATCTGTCTGAGGATGATATGCTGTACTAAAATTCAACTTGGTCCCCAACGAACTATGTACTTGCTGCCAAAAATGAGATGTAAATTGGGTACCTCGATCAGACACAATTTTCTTGGGAACTCCATGTAGACACACTATTCTCTCCATATATAACTGAGCTAACCTTGGTCCATTATAAGTAGTCTTGACCGGTATAAAGTGAGCAACTTTAGTTAAACGATCCACTATTACCCAGACTGAATCATAACCTCTCTGAGTACGTGGTAACCCAACTATAAAATCCATACCAACTTCTTCCCACTTCCACTCAGGTATCTTCATTGGTTGTAGCAATCCTGCAGGTCTTTGATGTTCAGCCTTGACCCTCTGACAGGTATCACACAACGCAACATATTCAGCAACATCTCTTTTGAGTCCGTACCACCAATACTTCTCTTTTAGATCTAAATACATCTTGGTACTTCCAGGATGAATAGAATAAGCAGACTCATGTGCCTCACGAAGAATTGCCTCACGTATAGCCTTATCCTCAGGCACACACAGTCTTTTCCCAAACCACAGAGTTCCATTGTCGTCCATGCGGAAACCTGGTGCCTTACCAATCACTATGTTTTCTGCTATCTCCTTCAACTTCGCATCCTGTAACTGTCCTTTACGTATTTCTTGCTCCAATTTAGGCTCCAACACCAACTCCACTGCATTGGTAACAAAACCTAAATTCAGCCGCTCAAATTCAGCACACAACTCACTTGACATCGATGTCACTTGCACCTCATTGGCATAACTCTTCCTACTAAGAGCATCGGCAACAACGTTCGCCTTCCCAGGATGATAGTGTACCTCCAAATCATAATCTTTGATCAACTCTAACCATCGACGCTGTCTCATATTAAGATCTGTCTGAGTGAAAATATACTTCAGACTCTTGTGATCAGTATAGATATCGCTCTTATGTCCAATAAGATAGTGCCTCCATATCTTCAAGGCATGAACCACTGCTGCTAACTCCAAGTCATGAGTAGGATAATTTAACTCATGCTTTCTCAACTGCCGAGATGCATAAGCCACTACTCTGCCCTCTTGCATAAGAACACATCCGAGTCCCTGACGAGATGCATCACAATAGATCGAAAAGCTTTTATTCAAGTCTGGCAAAGTCAACACTGGGGCTGTAGTCAACCTCTTCTTCAACTCTTCAAAGTTAGCTTGGCACTTCTCGGACCACACAAACTTAGCATTTTTCTCCAATAAGGCTGTCATTGGCTTGGCAAGCTTAGAGAAACCTTCAATGAACCTTCTATAATATCCAGCTAATCCCAAGAAACTACGTATCTGTCCCACATCTGTTGGTGGCTTCCAATTCAGCACATCTTTCACCTTACCGGGATCTACTGCAATTCCACCGTTGGAGACAACATGACCCAGAAAAGAAACTTCCTTCAACCAAAATTCACACTTGCTTCGCTTGGCATACAACTTGTGTTCTCTAAGCTTCTGCAGCACCAACCTCAGATGTTCAGCATGCTCTTCTTCTGTTTTGGAGAATATCAATATATCATCGATGAACACCACCACAAACTTATCCAAAAACTCCATGAACACCTTGTTCATCATGTACATAAAGTAGGCAGGTGCATTGGTCAAACCAAATGACATAACAGTGTACTCATATAAACCATACCTCGTAGTAAAAGCTGTCTTGGGTACATCTGTTGCACGAATCCTTAATTGATGGTAGCCAGAGCGAAGATCAATCTTAGAGAAAACACAGGCACCTCTCAACTGATCAAACAAATCATCAATTCTAGGCAACGGATACTTATTCTTAATAGTAACCTCATTGAGTGACCGATAATCAACACACATCCTCTGAGTACCATCCTTCTTGTCAACAAATATAACTGGTGCTCCCCAAGGTGACGAACTAGGACGAATAAAACCTTTCTCCTGTAACTCCGTAATTTGTTTCTTAAGTTCTTCTAATTCTTTAACCCCCATTCTATATGGACGCTTAGCTATAGGTGCAGTTCCAGGTAATAATTCAATAATAAACTCAATATCACGGTCAGGCGGCATACCTGGCAAATCATCAGGGAACACATCTGGAAATTCATCCACCACTGGGTCCTCCTTGTTGTCGCTATCATCAAGCTGGTTCACTGTGGCGGTTGGCTGTGCTTGTATTACCACATCAACCTTGATTCTCTCTCCATTCGGTGCGGTCACAACAACTACCTTTTCTTTACACTGGATTACTGCTTGTTGTTTCATCATCCAATCCATACCCAGAATCACATCTATACCAGATGCTCTCAACACCATGGGGCTCACTTTGAACTCTACCCCCCTTAAAGTTAAACTAGTCGGCAGGCAACGATATGAAGCTTGCATACTCCCACCCGGTGAGTTTACTAGTATGGGATTTTGCATGGCACATAATGGTATGCTATGATTTCTAACAAATGCTTGCGATATAAATGAATGCGAAGCTCCAGAATCGAAAAGAACAGTGGCGGGGGTTGAGTTGACATTGAACGTACCGAGCATGACTTCAGGTTCCGCAAGTGCCGTCTCGGTAGACACATGATTCACCTTTCCCGTGTTGGGTGCTAGCTTCTGATAGCTGTTCTGCCTTTGAGGGGTTTGCTGATTGGGCTTCTCAGGGCAATTGTAAGAGAGGTGACCTTCTTTGCCACAACGGAAACACTTGCTAGGGGTGCTAGGAGCACTAGTCTTCATAGGAGTATTGTTGGGCGCTCCCTGTCGTGGTGTCTGCTGACCACTCTGTTGCTGAGGACGTTGATTGGCATTCTGCTGCTGGTTCTGGTTGCGCTGAGGATACTGACCACGATTCCATTGACTGGGTGGTCCCTGAAACCTCTGCTGGAAGCCTTGTTGAGAATTGGCACGTGGACGAGTATTGCTCCCAGAGGCTTGTCCCTGAAGCCTCCTCTTCTTGGCCTCCATCTCCTTGCGCTTGTTGTCAATAACAATAGCGCGATTCACCAGCGTTTGAAAGTTGGGGTAGGTGTTTGACATAAGCTGGAGCTGCAGACCATCATACAGACCTTTGAGAAAGCGGCGTTGCTTATCAGCATCATCAGCCACTTCGTTAGGAGCATAACGTGACAACTGAGCAAACTTGTCACGGTACTCAGCGATAGACATGGATCCCTGCTTCAAAGCTCTAAATTCCTCTTGCTTGAGCTCTATCAGCCCCTCTGGTATGTGATAAGATCTGAAATTCTCTTTGAACTCCTGCCATGTGACAGGAGGAGCGTTGGCAGGACGCCCATACTCGAATGACTCCCACCAGTCCTGAGCTTCTCCCTGAAGTTGTCCCGAAGCGTACAACACCTTCTGCTGATTATCACATTGAGCTATGTTGAGCTGCCTCTCTATTGCACGAAGCCAATCATCTGCTTCCAGTGGATCGGTGGCACGAGAGAACACCGGGGGACGGCCCTTCAAGAATTCACCACGCTTATCACGTGGGGCTCCACCACCCTGTTGATTCTGCTGATTCTGCACCAACGTTTGCATGAGCTGCGTCTGTATTGCCAAGAGTTGTTCAATAGTCGGTGGTGGTGGTGGATGTGGGGGAACACCTCCACGACCTCGGCCTCTTCCCCTTCCAGACATCTGCTTATCAAATATTCAAAATTCAGAAATCCCTAAGTTAGAATACATTCTGAAAATTTTCTGGACGAGTCTCAACAACAGCAGCTCTGTAAAACAGTCTTATCTCGAGTTCCCGAAATCCAAATAGAGTGTACTTTATATGGTTGGAAAGCTTACGAAATTTTCTACAACTTTTATTCAGACCACTTTCCCAGATTCTGTCGTTAGATTACTCAAAAACAGGATACAACCGAAACTGTTCCCAGATTCCAGACTGTGCAGTAACTTTAACTTGAAACAGAGATATCTCACGAACCAGATCAGATATGGGGGTGATTCCAGAGGCATTGGAAAGGTAATTAAGTCTAGTTATTCCCACAACAATTTCATAATTTTAGGTCGTGTATATTTTATTCGGCATTAAGATAAAGGCAGACTGCTCCGAAAAACAGATTCCGAAGGAGCGAGATGTAACAAACCCACTATTTATTTATTGACCCAAACTTTAATATTCTTAAATATGAAACTTGCGGTCATGCCCACAAAGTTCCAGCACACATTACAAAGATCCAACTCATGCATAAACATAAGGACAAATCAACTAAACACGCAATGTCCACACCACACTAACAACTAGACCCAACTCGACTCACTCGTTCTACTATCGTGCTATTACATAAAGAGGGACTCCAACATCTAGGGGCGATACTTATGAGGAAGCTCCTCATACATCTTGGGCAAATTAAGGCACACCCTTTGTTCGTCTATCACTTGCTGGTGCCTCTTGATTGCTTTCTGTTGAACCTTTAATTGATCCTCCAACCGGCGAATCCTTGACACAGCCTCGTAACCAAAGTGTACCATCGCTTCCGTGGTTGGATCCGTGCCCTGCGGGTCCATCATCGCCCATCCCAATTCTGGGTGTTGATGAGGAAGGAATCGATATTGATCATCCTTCATGACCTCGAATCGGCGACCACGGAGGCCTATGCAAGCTTCAGCGGCTGCATCTTCTATGCCGTCCTCCATGGTAGCGCGGTGACCATGATGTGCGTAGTTTGAATCCAGCTGATACGCACCTTTCTGCTCATCCTTGATGGTGATGCACACCCTAACCTTCCAGTAGGTGTCTTCAAGAGGGTGTGCATGCTCTTCGCAAGCGTATTCTACAGCTGCATCCCAGTCACTGTAGTATGTCTGCAGCAGGCTCAAGAGTCGGTGATGTGAAACGGAGTATTCACATCCCGGCTTATACCACACCTTTGTTGTCCACCCCAATGGCGGGATCGGCTCATCCTCCTCAACAATGTCTTCATCTTCGTTTTCGGACAAGTCAACGATCTCAACTTCTTGAGGGTCATCATGGGCTGGCTCAGGTGTGGACTCAGGCGTTGGCGGTGTTGGCGAATCCAATTCCTGCTCCTGTGGTTCTTCCTCCTCAGGATCCACGGACAAACCTTGTGGCGGGTAATACCCTCCAGTGCTCATGCGGGCAGTCTTGTGGGCACGAGGCATCTACAGAATTAGGTTTAGTTAGGTTAGATTAGAAGCAGTAATTTTCATAATAGAATAAGGCAAAAGAAGCATAAAACTTTAGCAAATAACAAGGGTGAGATAGAAAGCATGAAATGAGTGAAGCAAAAGAAGCTAAAACGACCATTGCTAACTAGGCTTGCGTCCTACAGTCAACATGGCTCTGATACCAATCTGTCACACCCAATTTTAAGGATAAAATGGAGTGCAAAGTCTTATGTGCGCCCAGAGATCAGTCACACACATAAGCTGACAAATTATGAATAGTATCGTCACAAATGTTTATTACATCACGAATAAGACAGAGTTATCACGTAAATATAGCGGAAATAATAAAAAGATCTCTCGCGGAAGCTTCAATTCACAGGGACGTCGACTGGTTGACCACAAGTCTAGTAGTCCTCAGGGAAATCATCATTCTCAAGGTCATCTGTTACCCATCCGGGATTTTTATCCAAGTAATGAAAATAAACAAGCGTAAGTACATGTCGTACTCAACAAGTGTAACACGGGGTTCATGAGGCTCAAAAGGCTAGACACGGTTCAACAGCGTTCAGCTTTTAGTTGTCACAATTTTAGCTTATGAGTAGCATCAAGTTGTTTCAATTCCCATTGCCAAACACATGATCAAATGTAAATATGAATAATGAATAGCATAAACAAATGTTACTTAGTGTTCATCTATTCCATAAGGGTTCCAAGGCCGCTCGTGACCGTGAGCATGGCTGATATACCAGTTTTACACTCTGCAGAGGTTGTACACTTTCACTATGAGTCGTGATTCCCATATGCCCGGGTTTATAACTCCCAAAACACTTCCAAGGTGAGCAGGCAGGGGTCACTATGAAGCCTTTCAAAGGTTCGTCTAACAAGTTAGGGCCATTAGATTCACTCGGCAAACAGATATAGAGCCCCCCTTCCCGATGGCACATTGACACGCAGCCTATACACATAAGGCCAGAGGCCGCTCTATACCCGATTCGTCAAGCCATTCTTACGCCAATAAAGGTAACCACTAACAAGCTAGAAAAGGTCCTCATACTGAGCTAAAGCCAGAGCCATGTAGCTCTCACAGCTGTACTGTAAGTCCCGGATGATCACTTACAGATAAGTCCTTAGGGAGAGGAATCTGAAGCATTTAGAAAGTAGCTAAACACTCCAGCCCCCTGTTTCCATGTTGCTAAAAAGTCATATTTTAGCGTTTATTGCATATACCATTAGTCAAGTTACAAGATCATGGTTCAATTGAGCTCTAGCAAAGCTACCCATATGCATAACCCATAGGTGACAAGGTAATAGTTCAATTCTAGGAAATCCCTATCAAGGCGACACATGCAATATGAATTTAATGAATTAAAGTGAATAGGAAACAAGGATGATCCCATGCTATACTTGCCTTGAGCAATGTACACCTGCTGGTCCTGCTCGTCAAAGTCGTACCCTTGATCCTCCGAGAACTGCTCACCGTCTATACTCGATAACCACAGCAACATACAAGCATCCAGGAGCAATCATGCAAAGCAAACAAGGCTACAGATTAGAACAGTACACCAACAGCAAAGAATCAAGATGAAAAGTTTGGAAAACGAATCTACGTCTCGCTATGAACACGCAGACGCGAAGATCACAAAAATCGGATCTAAAACGGAAAAGTTATGGTTTAAACAAGATTTCCTATAGACAAATAATAGATTAGATCTAAGCTCGAATTATAAAAGTTGGAAACCTACTGTACAGTAGCATAAACGTGTAGATTACTTATTTACGAACCCAACGCAACTTGAACGGATCTAATCGGAGTTAAAACGGAGATTTTACGGCTAAAACAAGTTGGATGGCAAAACTGTGAATAACTGAAAACGTATTTCACTAAAACCGAACCAAAATACGCTTTCAAATGAAGAAAACCAAATCTGAAAACATGTTTTGGACTGCGGGTTTATTTGTCAAAAACAGAGGGACTCTTTAGCAAAAAGAACAGCGAAGGGGTAAGTTCTAATCTGGACCATTGATCTAAAAACGGACGGCTCAGGATGATTACGTATTCCTATTGTATTTCAAGGTTTATTTTTGTAAAGAAAAACGGCCACAATAAAGCATGACGTGGAAGATGAGGTCATCAAGCTAACTAGCAGATTGATTCCAGGCAACGCATCGCATGGCTGCATGGCTGCTCTGTTAGCTCCGTCGCTCGCATGACTCGTTCAGCGGATTTGGGTCCTGGTGCAGGTGACGGCCATTGCCGGCGAGGCGGAGCTCACCAGCGAAACACGGTGAAGGGCCTAGGGACCTCGTATGGCTGTGGGAAAAACATGCATGGGTAGACGGAGGAGGAGACAGCGGGCTCACCAAGATTGTTTTGACGGCAGAAGCGGCACGGTGACGTCGTACGTCGGCTATGGCGGCTCCAGGTCTTCCTTGACGTGAGGGGCAGCAACAGATTCTCCTCGATGGCGAGATCCCGATGGCAGCAGAGAGGGCACATGATGACGTAGCGGTGCGGGGATCGGTATTTATGAGACCGGCTGCTTGAGGCGCAAGGCAAGGTGACGCTAGGCGACCTCGGACTCTCGGCGGCAGAGTTTGGCCTGGTTACGTGAGGTAGGATAAGGCCTGAACTGCGGGCCGCGCTGTCGGTGAACGCGGGAGGAAGAGATGGTTGCCCTGAGGCATCAGCTAGCCGACGCCAGCGGGCCGGGGTCTTGCGGAGCTAAGCGGGCCGTGCGGGAGCAGAGCTGGGCTTCATTCTGCTGGCTGCACGGTGGAGCGGAGCTAGGCTGCTGGGCTGCGCAGGCGGCTTCCGGCAGGGAGAGAGGAGAGAGAGGAAGTTAAGTTTTTTTTTTCTAAATGTTTCTCAAATCCATTTGAATCATTTTGAATTTTAGACAAAGCCACACATTCCAATAATTCCAATGCACCGGCATGTATGCACAAACACGTTGTTAATCCTTATGATGAATTTTAATTTAATGAAAATTTTTATTTTCCCTATGTTTTCATGAGCACATAATTCCAAATTAAATCATTTTAGCTCTATTTCCAAAAATTCAAAATTTGGGGTGTTACATTTATTCTATTATTTGAATACTTATTGTTCAAATTTGACTTAAACCAAAAAATTCCTTAAAAAAGCAATAAATTTATTAAATATAGAAAATGGATCCATAAATATACCAAAGCTTAACATGGATTTCCACCTATTGTATGTAGAGAGTAGAAAAAGTTTCAAGGCCAGAAGTAAAAAAAGCATATTATTTCATGCAGTTATAACTCAAATTCAATGTATATCAATTAAAATTCTTTAATTGCACTTAATAAATTAAAATTATCAAACAGATCCAAAAAATTACCAAAATTACACATGAATCAATCTATGTTCTCTATTGCCTATACAAAAAGTTTTGAAAGTCAAACCTCAATTTGATCGTCACTTTGACTCCAAATCTTACCGAATCCTTCTCAACGCTACGATTCTTCTTCTAAGATACTTCGGTTTGTAAACATCGTACATGATAGATTGTGCGAAACCTATTCAATTTTTACCATAACCTCCACATATGATATCATGAGATCTTGACAAATCTCATGATTTTGAGACTTCGCTTGGTTTTTTTAGAATTTAAAAATCATTCAGCCACACGTTCGTGGTCATGTTTCCTAAACAAGATGTTCAAAATTTCTTTTCATTTCTCGGATAAGGCCTCACACTAGACTCAGTAATATGAATATCATTTTTATACTCATTTTATTCTATTATTTGAATACTTGTAGTTCAAATTTGACTTAAACCAAAAAATTCCTCGAAAAGCAATAAATTATGTAAGTAAAGCAAATGGATCCATAAATATACCAAAGCTTAACATGGAGTACGACATGTTGTATGTAGAGAGTAGAGAAAGTTTCAAGGCTAGAAGTAAAAAAACTTATTATTTCATGCAGTTATGGCTCAAATTCAATGTATATCAATTCAAATTCTATAATTGCCCTTAATAAATTAAAATTATCAAATAGATCCAAAAAATTACCAAAATTATACATGAATCAATCTATGTTCTCTATTGCCTATACAAAAAGTTTTGAAGTCAAACCTCAATTTGATCGTCACTTTGACTCCAAATCTTACCAAATCCTTTTCAATAATATGATTCTTCTTCTGAGATACTTCGGTTTGTAATGAGGAGTTTCCTAGCATTCACTAATCTCCAAATGAACCTACATTTCATATAGCTGGTCCAATTACAAGGAGTAGAGCAAAACAATTGGAGAAGGAAATTCATTCTCAGGTGAATGCTAACCTTATGCTTAATAATCAGATTATGTTGAATGGGCCTATGCTTTTGAGTACCTGTTTTAATGTTCTTAGGAATGATGGAGTGCATGACCAAGAGTGGGATGATGATGGATTCTGCCTGCCAAATATAAGCAAGGAACCTGGATGTGCAAGAGAGAGAGAAAAAACATTCAGCTACCATGATTAACAGTCGTTGGAGTGCAAGCAAATATTTTGAAAGTTAGGAATGCATGCAGCCAGCAACCAGGTTGCTATCCACACACATTCCAGCATGCATGCAGAAGAAGGCCAACCATCCATGCATCCCACTAGGCCTGGCTATTAATAAAAGTAGTGTTACAACTTTCCACTACATGTTCTCATTTATTTCTTCCAAACTGAAACTCAACTAGTATTATATATCCCTGTAATGGGTGGTGTGAACAGTAACTTGGAGATTACAAATTTAGAAATGCAAACTCTTTGAGTTCTTGTTCTAGCGTGAGTCTTGAGAGGCTTGCAAACTTGTTCTTTCGATTCCTGAAGGAGTTGTAGAACGTCGAACTGTGGTTCACCCAGTTTGTGCCTTCACATTTATACGACGTGATTGCATGGGCTATTTCATTAGTATGTGGAAGGGTGATTGTCTTGGTAGTTCATCATGTGGGCAGCCACGCGGTGCATTACCTCTTCACCAGGTCATGCAGCGACAAGTTATCAAGTTCGTGGATCCTTCGAGAAGATCGGGACACAACTACTCGTCACACATGATCCATAGATGTTTGCCCATCATCTGGTACTAGAGCCTCTGTTTACTCGTTAGGATCATTCTTATTTTGGTAGAATAGTTTTTTATATACCTACTGTCCACACATAGACAAATAGAAAACCTACAGCCTCTCATTTGTGCCTAATTTGTAGTTTGCATTATCGAGTTTTCAATCCTTTAAGACTTGTCTAGTTGCTGAAATTTTTCTTTTCCACATCGTTCTAACTTTCATCCTTGATCAGCTGAATATATATATTAAAAAAACCCACCCGTCCCACCCTTTATTGCTTTTTAACCGCCACAAATTCCCACCCTTTCCACCCGAGTTTTCTTGTTCTTTGGGATGCGCCACCCCTCTATGTTGTCTTTGCTGCGCCCCTTAGTTGAAAGTTGTGCCACGTTTATCTCAAAAGATATAAAAAAAAGTGAGAGTATATAAAAAAGGAGAAACAAAAGAGACTTGTGATTAGCATGCTAAAAGGGCCTTGAGCAGCGCTTTGGTTGGTGTGAGTTGTTTCCACTTCTTCCATATTATTCCTTTCTTTTGCATCTTTTTCTTTCTATTTAGCAACTTAGACTTGTGTTATTTCTCTTTTGGATTATTATTCAGTTTTGCATCACTACATTTCAGCGCACTACTTGTACATTTTATCCCCACCAAGCTCCACTAAAAAGCATCGTGAGCTATTGCACCGTAGTCTCTAGTACAATCACTCTTCCACTATAGATTGCAGCCTCGGTTCTTACCCTTTCTAGGAAGAGAAAGAACTTGTTCAGCAAGTGGTGAGGGAGTGATTCCACATATATTCGACATATATATTGTCCTCTTTTTTTTCCCCTCTACTAATATGGCAGGACATGGAGATGGTGCCGCTGTTTCGGTGGAGGAATTCCAGGAGCTATGTACACAAATGAATGATTTGATGCAACAACTACAAACTCTCTAATTGAACATGCCTCATAGAGAACCACCACCAAATGAGGATGATGACAATGAGGATAACGAGCACCACATTGTGCCGCTGGTCATGGACATGGACATGGTGGGTTTGGCCATGGTTTTGGTCATGCTCAACACGTTCTAGTTGGAGGTGGAGATTATGATGGTGATGATGATATGTTATCCGACATGGATGATCATCAGCATGGTGTCCATCATGGTTATCGTGACCGCCATTGTTGTCATGATGATGATGGTTTAAGCAAAGTGAAAGTGTCTATTCCAAAATTTAATGGAAAGGAAAGTGCTGATGATTATTTTGAGTGGGAGACCAAGGTTGATTAGATCTTTGATTTCTATACTTACCCTCCTATCAAGAAAGCAAAGCTTGCTGCAATTGAGGTCATAGGTTATGCAATCACTTGGTGGAATCAAGTGTGTGCTGATTTTCGCCGTGTTGGACATGATCGTATTGCTTGGGATGACATGAAATGAGAAATGAGGCTGAGATTTGTTCCTACCCATTATTCTTGTGAGCTACATTTGAGGCTGAAATGTCTTGTCCAAGGTCATTGTAGTGTGGATGAATATTTTTAGGAAATGAAATGTGTCTACTTCGTACCGGTATCACTGAAGATGAGGAATCAACGATGGCTCAATTTCTGGTTGGTCTTAATAAACCAATCATAGACAAGGTGGACATGACTAATTACAACACTATAGATGAATTGTTACATTTTGCAAAAAGGGCAGAATGACAGCTTGCTAAATCTTATAAGAATCATGCTTCATTTTCAGCTCCTCATAGTTCTACTCCATGGCACCATTCACAGCAGCACGGGTTAGGGGTGCACACACCTTCATCTCATGCAACTTCTCGTTCAATTTCAATGTCTGCCAAACATTTTGATTCAAGAGGCAAAGCTAAAAATTCCAATCAGTCCAGCTCCTCTGTTATAGCAGCCCAACAGAAGACAAGCAAGATTGAGTGTTTTAAGTGTGGTGGTCATGGACATAAGCAAGTTGAATGTCCTAATAGACGAACTATTATTGCACTTGCAGATGGTTCTTATGATTCTCAGAGTGAAGAGTAGGATGAGCCTATTACCCAAGCACTAGCAGACCTTTCTCTTGACACTTGTGAGTATTCAATAGAGGATGGTACTTTTGAGCTAGGTCTAAATTGTTTAGCCATTCAATCTCTTCCAGATTTTGCTCAAGATGACTTATCCCAAGATGATGTTCTTCAGCATCCAGCCGAGATTACTTGTGCTGATTTTGATAAGTTGCTTGCTGATTTTCCTAATTTGGTGCCTTCTACTCTAAATACACCAGCTCCTTCTTTGGTGGTTTGGTGGGTTCTTTCAACACAATTTGTTGCTGCTGAGCAAGGCCAGCACCACAATTTGTTTCACTCACGATGCAAAGTGAAAGGATAGGTGTGCCGCTTCATCATTGATGGTGGGAGCTGCAACAATATTGTTAGTGCTTTGCTTGTTGAGAAGCTTGGTTTGTAGACATGTTGCCATCCACATCCGTATCACATGCAATGGCTAAATAATTCTGGGACAGTGAAGGTTTCAGCTATGGCCCACTTGTCATTCTCCATTGGTGACTATCATGGAGAGGTTGATTATGATATTGTACCGATGCAAGCATGCCATTTACTGCTGGGTCATCCATGGCAATTTGATGTGGATTTAGTGCACTTTGGATGGTCTAACAAATATACTTTCATTCACAAAGACAAGAAGGTGGTTCTTGTTCCATTATCTCTAGAAGAGATCTATGCTTTAGATGTGGCTTGCATGAAAAGCAAAGACTCTGAGAAAAGAAAATTGAGTGAGGCCCCCAACACTAGTAAGGGAGAGACTCCTAACCCATCCAGCCACATAAAGCCTCATTCCACTTCAAAATAGTTACACCAAAATCAGTGCTTATTTGTGAGCAGGAGTGATTTGAGAGAAGTGAAGAACACCACAGCCCCATTCTTTGTCCTCTTGCACAAGGAGGTCCTACTTTCAACTATCGATTTACCTTCATCGCTGCCTAGTGTTCTTGATCTCTTATAGGACTTCGAAGATGTTTTTCCCAATGAAGTGCCAGCTGGACTTCCTCCACTTCGCGGAATTAAGCATCAAATTGATTTGGTACTAGGTGCTTCTCTTCCAAATCGTCTAGCCTACCGCACCAATCCTAAAGAGACAAAGTGTCACACCCAATTTTAAGGATAAAATTGAATGTACTAACTCATGTGTGCCCAGGGATCAGTCACACACACAAGTTGACAAATTAAAAAAGAGTATCATCACAGTGTATCTTATATCACGATAATAACATAACTTAGTCTTACACATCACAGTGGAAAATAAAAGATAACTCTCTCTCATGGAACACCATCATAGGGAAGGTCAACTGGTTGACCACAAGACTAATAATCCTCAGGAAATTCCTCATACACGTTGTCATCTATTACCCATCCAGGATTTTTATCCAAATATAGAAAGTAAACAAGCGTAAGTACATCCCATACTCAACAAGATAACATGGGGTTCATGAGGCTCAAAAGGATGACACTGGTTTACTGTTGTTAGCACTTTTAGTAAGTTAAGATTTTATCATCAGTGATTGTCAAGTTATGCTTAAGCTCCCATTTAAACCCACTTAATCAGATATCAGCATCCTTTGGATCATTTCATCATAAACCATCATAAATGAACAACAATGAGTAACCAATTATTCTGTGTGTTTTCTGGGTCGCTCGTGACCGTGAACACGTCTGTTATAACAGTTTGTAACCCTCTATAGAGGTGGTGCACATTCACCGTGAGTAGTGATTTCCATATGCCCGGGTTAATTACTTCCATGTCACTACCAAGGTGAGCGAGCAGGGTACACTATGAAGCCATTTCATAGGTTTCTCTAACAAGTTAGGGCCGCTAGGTTTCCTCGGTAGGCAGATGTAGGAACCCCCTTTCCTATGGCACATATCCATCGCGGCTATACACATAGGAACAAAGGCAGCCCTATACCCAATGTGACAAGCCCCTCTTGTGCCATAAAGGTAACCTCTAACAAGCTAGAAAAGGTCCTATTACTAAGCTAAAGTTAGAGCCATATGACTCTCACGGTTGCACTATCAGTCCTAGCTTTTGTCGATAGATAAGTCCTTATGGAGGGCCAGGAGCAACATGATCAAAAGTCATTTGCAACTTCGCCCTATGGATCAGTTGTTATAAATCATGTTATACTTTTAGTTCCATAGAACCATTAACCATTGTATAGATCATGTTCAGTTAGAGCACTAGCCATCTACCCATATGCAATTACCCCATAGGAATTAAGGGAACATGTCATCAAATGACTAGAATGTCCTTATGGTTATCAAAGTTAGACACATGCACATGAGTAAATGATTAAAGTGAATAGGACATCAAGGTAGGCCCATGCTATACTTGCCTTGGTTCACAAACTCCTACTGGTGCTGCTGGTCATCGAAGAACTCTTGATCTTCAACGTTCTCCTCACCGTCTGAACACGACCAACATGGCAACACACAACATTCCCAGAACATTCATGCAAAGCAAACAATCCTATAGTTAGAATAGTACACCAATAGTATAGAAAACAAGATAAAATGTTTATGAAAAGAATCTACGTCTTGCTATGATCACGTCAACGCGAAGTTCACGAAAATCGGAGCTAAAACATGAAAGTTATGAATTAAACAGGGTTTCCTATAGCACTTTATTTAATTAAACCTAACCATGAAATTTAAAAGTTGCAAACTTAATTAACAGTGGTACTAACATGTAGGTTATGAAATTACAAAGCTAACGCAATTTGAACGGGTCAATTCAGAGCTAAAACAAAGTTTTTATGAGCAAAACAAATCTAGTGGTATTTCTGTAAATACTAAAAATGTATTTTGGACTAAAACAGTGTACTTTACGTTTTCAAAACGAGAAAGCATACTCTGGAAACTGCGCTAGGGACGGTGGGTTAGGACTTAGAAAAACCCAGGGTCTCTTAAGCAAAATTGCCAGGGCGAAAGGGTATCGGCCATTCTGGGCCGTCGATCAAGAAGGGACGGCCTGGATTAGAGAGGGGAAGAGAGAGAGGGAGGTGCCGGCCGGAACAGTAACTCCGGCGGCAAGACTCCATGGCTGACGATGAGGTGGTCACCAGCGCACGGGGAACAAGGCCTATGGGCCATGGTTCGAAGAACCGAGAGCACTGGGGAGTAGCGGGGGTTCTCATGAACTTGCCTAGGCCGAGAAGGCAGCCGGAGAGGAGGGCCGAGACAGCGGTCACCATGGCCGGCAAGGCGGAGGTCGTCGACGCACCCAAATAGGGCTCAAACAGCCATGAAACATGAAATTGAGAGCATGGGGGGAAAAGAGGAGCAAGGCAAAGCTCACCGCGGTAAAAAAATGGATGGAGGTAGATCAGGGATGGTTGCCCGTGCAGAGGGCCGGACGGCAGATCATGGCAATCTTTGGTGCGGCGGTTTTTGGCTTCCATGGCTCGAGCGAGTGTGAAATGGGAGCGGGGAACCAGCAGGGGTGTGCACGGGGTCTCAGCATCCTTTTGTAGAGGCCGGGGCATGGGGGGGGGGCGCTCCCACGATGCAAGGTGGGCACGGTGGCGGTTTTGGCTTGGACCCGGCGCGACGGTTGTGGGAGGAGGGAGACGATGCCGATAGGTGGGGCTAGGTTGGCAGTGGCAGAGAGTGGGCTGAGGCGCGCGGCAATGGCTACCTGGCTGAGCTGGGCCGGGTAGTTGTGGGCGGGCAGTGCTGGGCCGGCTGGGCCAGCCAAAGAAGGGAAAGGGGAAAGGGTGAGCGGGCCACGGGGAAGAAAGTGGGCCAGCAGGTCGAAAATGAAGAAGGGTGGAGAGGGAAGGAAGAAATCATTTTTCTTTTTATTTTTAGAGTTTTTCAAAAGTATTTTTCAAATGGATTTGAATTCTAGTTTTCAAATTTGGTCAAACCAATCATCCCAAAAATGAATATACAGCAGCTTGTATGCATCAAGTGGTTACTAACCTTATAATTGATTTTAATTCCATAAAACTATTATTTCCCTAGGTTCAATGCTCACAAAAATTGCTTAAATAAATCAATTTGGCTATTTTAGAAAATGAAAATTTTCAGGGTGTGACAATTCTACCCCCCTTATGATGAATCTCGTCCCCGAGATTCAGATGATTGCTTACTCAAACAGTTGGGGATAAGACTTTCTTAGATCCTCTTCTTTTTCCCAAGTAGCCTCATCCTCTGTATACCAATTCCACTGCACCTTGCACATCTTTATAGTTTGGCTTCTTGTAACTCTTTATGCAGTTTCCAAGATCTTTATCGGATACTCTTCATATGTAAGATCTTCCTTAACAGTAAGCTCTTCCAAAGGAATCTGGTCATCTAGTACCATCAAACACTTTTTCAATTGAGAAACATGGAACACATCATGCACACCTGACAAACTATCAGGCAGTTCCAATTGATAGGCTACTTCTCTACATCTCTCTAGAATCTTGAAAGGTCCTATATACCTTGGTGCCAACTTTTCATTCATATTGAATCTTTTCACACTTCTCATTGGTGACACCTTTAGGTACACATAATCTCCAACTTTGAAAGTTAGCTCTCTTCTACGAGTATTAGCATAACTCTTCTGTTGTGACTGAGCCACCCTTAAGTTGTCTCTAATCATTCTCACTTGCTCTTCCACGTCTCTAAGGACATCGGGTCCAAACACTTGAGTTTCACCAGTCTGATTCTAGAACAAAGGCGTTCTATATTTATGTCCATACAACACCTCGAAAGGTGCCATCTTGAGACTCTTCTAGTAACTATTGTTGTACGAGAACTTTGCATATGGCAGACTCTTATCCTAACTATTACCATACTATAGTGCACAAGCTCTCAACATATCTTCTAAAATTTGGTTGATCCTTTCAGTCTGTCCATCAGTTTGTGGGTGGTAAGCAGAACTAAAATTCAACTTTGTCCCCAAAGATCTATGTACTTTATGCCAGAATTGCAATGTAAACTGAGTGCCTCTATCCGACACAATTTTCTTGGGAACACCATGTAAATACACTATTCTTTCCATGTACAACTCTGCTAACCTTGTACCCGTATAGGTAGTCTTGATTGGTAAAAAGTGAGCAACCTTGGTGAGTCGATCCACTATTACCCATATTGAATCATAACCTCTTTGAGTGCGAGGCAAACCTATGATAAAATTCATACCAACTTCTTCCTATTTCCATTCAGGAATCTTCATTGGTTGTAGCAACCCTGCTAGTCTTTGATGCTCAGCTTTCACTCTTTGACAAGTGTCACACAAAGCCACATACTCTGCCACATCTCTCTTCAAACCATACCACCAATACTTCTCCTTGAGATCCAAATACATCTTCATACTTCCGGGATGTATAGAATAAGCAGACTCATGGACCTCTTACAGAATTGCATCACGGATAGCCTTCACTTTAGGTACACATATCCTTTTTCCGAACTAAAGAGTACCATTCTCATCCATCCTGAATCCTGGTGCCTTTCCAAGCACTACATTCTCCGCTATCTCTTTTAGTTTTTCATCCTCCAATTGACCTTTGCGTATCTCTTGCTCCAATGTAGGCTCTATCACCAGTTCCATTGCATTAGTGATAAGACTCAAGTTGAGATACTTCATTTTAGCACACAACTCTGCTGACATAAATGTCATCCTAAGTCCATTAGCATAGCTCTTCCTACTAAGTGCATCAGCTACGACATTTGCCTTTCCTGGATGATAATGCACTTCCAAATCATAGTCTTTGATCAATTCTAACCAACGACGTTGTCTCAGATTCAGATCTGATTGGGTAAAGATGTACTTCAAACTCTTGTGATCTGTATAGATATCACTCTTATGCCTAATTAGATAATGTCTCTAGATTTTCAAAGCATGTACCACAGCTGCCAATTCCAAGTCATGAGTAGGGTAATTGAACTCATGCTTCCTCAATTGTTTAGATGCAATGCCACCACTCTTCCTTCTTGCATAAGCACACATCCAAGGCCCAAACAGGATGCATCACAATATATAGAGAAGTTCTTGCTTAAATTAGGAAAAATCAATACTGGAGCTATAGTTAATCTCTTCTTTAGCTCATCAAAGTTTGCCTGGCATTTATTCGACCATATATACTTAGCATTCTTTTCCAATAGTGTTGTCATAGGCTTAGCAAATTTGGAAAAACCTTCAATGAACCTCCTGTAATATCCAGCTAATTCCAAAAAGCTACGAATCTCACTTACACTGGTTGGTGGTTTCCAATTCAACACATCTTGTACTTTGCCTGGATCCACTGCTATTCCACCATTGGAGACAACATGACCCAGAAAAGAGACCTCCTTCAACCAAAACTCACACTTGCTCCACTTAGCATACAACTTATGTTCTCTAAACTTTTGCAAGACCAACCTTATGTGTTCAACATGTTCTTCTTTGGTCTTGGAGAATATCAGTATGTTATAAATGAATACCACCACAAATTTATCAAGAAACTCCATGAACACCTTATTCATCAGATACATAAAGTATGCAGGTACATTGGTCAATCCAAAAGACATAACGGTATACTCATACAAGCCATACCGTGTAGTGAACGCTGTCTTGGGTATGTCCGAGTTTTGAATCTTAAGTTGATGGTATCCTGAGCGGAGATCAATCTTGGAGAACACATAGGCTCCTCTCAACTGATCAAACAAATCATCAATCCTAGGCAAAGGGTATTTATTCTTGATAGTGACCTCATTAAGTGAATGGTAATCCACACAGATCCGTTGACTACCATCCTTCTTATCCATAAAGATCATAGGTGCCCCCCATGGGGAAGAACTGGGGCGTATGAAACCTTTTTCTTGCAACTCTTTTAGTTGCTTCTTAAGCTCTTCTAATTCATTAACCCACATTCTATATGGATGTTTAGCTATTGGTGCAGTTCTATGTAATAATTCAATAATGAATTCAATGTCTCGGTCAGGTGGCATACCTGGCAAGTCATCGGGGAAGACATCCGGGAACTCCTCCACGACATGATCTTGTTTATGGGCATCACCATCCAACTGATTCATAGTGGCTGTTGGCTGAGCTTGCACTATCACTTCTACATAGATTCTATCTCCATTGGGTGATGTCACAACAATAGATTTCTCCTGACACTGAATCACTGCTCGGTGTTGTTTCATCCAATCCATTCCTAGGATAAGATCAATTCCCGCTGTTCTCAACACAATAGGTTTCACTTTGAAGTCTACCCCCTTAAGGAAATGCTAGTTGAGGGACTCCAATAAGAAGCGGGCATACTACCTCCCGGTGAATTTACTAGTATGGGGTTTTTCATGGCACACAAAGGTATGCTATGCATTCTAACAAAAGCTTGGGAAATAAAAGAATGCAAAGCATCGGAATCAAAAGGTACTATAGTAGAGATAGAGTTGATGTTGAACGTACCCAACATGACCTCGGACATCTCCTGAGCTGCATCAGATGACACATAGTTCACCTTTGTAGTGTGAGATGGTCAGGGGTTGAACTTCTGATTGCTAGTCTGGTTCTGAGGAGCCTACTGGTTCTACTTCTTTGGACACTGATGAGCATAGTGACCTACTTCTCCATAGCGGTAGCATGCATTAGGGTTATTGGGTGCACCACTCTTCATTGGAGCATTGTTGGTCATTCCCTAGCGTGTTGCTGGATTGCTAGTCTATTGCGGGGGACGCTGATTATCATACTGTTGCTAGTACTGAGGGCGTTGCTAGAACTGGTTACGCTGAGGATACCGACCATGGTTTCCCTAGTTAGATGGTCCTTGATTCCTCTGCTAAAAACCCTGCTGGGGATAGGCACACGGGCATGTGTTACCTCCAGAAGCTTGCCCTTGAAGCCTCCTCTTCTTGGCTTCCATCTCTTTGCGTTTATCATCAATCATAATAGCGCGGTTCACCAAGGACTAAAAGTTAGGGTAGGTGTTGGACATCAGCTGGAGTTGTAGGCCATCATAAAGTCCCTTGAGGAAATGGCATTGCTTCTCCTTATCCTCAGCTACATCATTTGGAGCATAGCGTGACAGTTGAGCAAACTTGTCATGATACTCCGCCATAGTCATGGATCCTTGCTTAAGGGATCTGAATTCCTCTTGCTTCAATTCCACCAGTCCATCGGGGATATGATATGACCGAAAGTTGTCCTTGAATTCCTCCCAGGTGATAGCAGGAGCGTTGTTGGGATGTCCATACTAGAAAGAATCCCACCAATCCTGAGCTGCTCCCTAGAGTTGACCAGAAGCATACAACACCTTCTCAAGATCATTGCATTGTGCTATGTTAAGTTGCTTCTCCACAGCACCCAACCAATCATCTACCTCCATAGGATCTGAGGCATGGGTGAACACTAGTGGGTGACCCTTCATAATCTCTCCACGCTTATCTCTGACCTGAACAGGCAGTGGTCCTCTTGCAGGTTTGTTATCCAAGCGCTGCATCATAGCTTGCATCAATCGCGCTTGCATTCCCATCAATTGTTCCATAGTCACTGGTGGCGGTGGTGGTGGATTTATGAGAGCATCACATCTACAACCACGGCCTTTGCCTCTTCCTCCTCTTGCGGCCATCTGTTTTCCAACAAATGCGCAAAATTTTAGAGATTTCCCATTTATACAGAGCTTATAAAGATAAGGAACAATGCTGAAAATTTTCTGGACAAGATTCCAAAAATAGCAGTTCAGTAAATCTATCATAACTTGAGTTTCAGAGATCCAACAGAGGTGTACCAAGAACGGTTGGAAAGCTTAGGAGATCAGCTACAACTTTTATTTAGATCACTTTTACAGATTCTGACATACACATGGTTAAAAACAGCGCTAAACCAAATCTGTTCTGGGTTCCAGTCTGCGTAGGAACATCAACTTGTGATAGCTAGATCTCACAAATCTGAATAGGTATTGATGTGATTCCAGAGACATTTGAAAGATACAGAAGTCTAGTTATCTCCACAAAAATGTTAGAATTTTTGACAGCCTAGATTTCGAGATACAAAATAAAGATCACAGGCTGCTCCAAAAAACAACACAGCAGAGATAAGATAAAGCAAACCATCTGCATTAAGATTTCATCTAAACTTAAGGTTCCAACCTAAGGAAGTTGTGGACATGCCCACAAACTTTCAGCAAACAACCAAACTCCAAATCAACCAAGTTCACAATTAAAAACATCTAATCATCAAAGTTCACAAGACCAATAAGTCTAAACATGACTCACGAACTAACAACATTGTAATCTTAAACAAGGCACCTAACACCTATGGGGCGGTGTCAATCATGGTGAACGACTAGTGCTTCTTCTTGTAGATCGGTGGCTGCCCAAGTTGAGCACGTAGTTCATCAACTTGCTTCTAGAGGCGTCTCTCGGCCCTCTATGATGCACGTAGCTCTTCCTTGACTTCTTCATCCACCCCCTGCATAGCATGGACATGCTACACTGTTGCTTCCAGAGTTGGGTCACTCTCTGGTGGAGCCAAGACCTGCCAAACACCCTCATGATCATTGCAAGGAAGGAACCTGAAATGATCCTCCCTCATGGCCTCAAAATGATGGCCATGGTAGTAGATGTAGGTGTCCTGCGCTGCATCTTCCATGCCATCCAATGCATGGGCCCTCCTAGCATTGGCCCAGTGGACAGTTTCCACCTCATGTCCATTCTTAATGTCATTCAAAGCAGTGACAACCAGCTCTACCTTCCAAAAGGTTGCCTCCAAAGGATGCTAGTACTCTGCACAATGATAGCTGATGGAGGCGTGCAGATCAGGGTAGTAGTCATCCAGCACATGGGTGAGGAGGGTGTGGTAGTAGGCCGTCTCAGGGGCTGGCTTGAAGTAATACTTGCACTTCCAGCCTATCTCCTCATCCACCACAGTGACAACTAGGGATGGCACAGGTGTAGGTGAAATAGCTGATGACTCCTCGGGTGTAGCTATAGCAGGATAGACTGGTGCAATAGCTGGAGTAGGAGCAAGTGTAGGTGTCGAGGTAGCCATCTCCTTATCGTTGGAGATGATCACAATCTCCTTCTCTACCTGTGGAGCACGTGGGGTGAACAAGGCACGGTAGCCTATAGTGCTGAGGCGGGCGGTCTTCGGGTTGTGACACATCTATAGATTTAAAGTGAGATAGAATTAGAATCAACAATTTTATATAATAGATTAAGGTATGAAAAGCATAAATGTTTTAATAAAATAACAAGAATAAGACAGTAAGCATGAAACCAGAGGAGCAAAGATATTAAAACGACCGTTTCTAACTAGGCTTGCATCCTACAGTCAACACGGCTCTGATACCAATTTGTCACACCCAATTTTAAGGATAAAATTGAACGCACTAACTCATGTGTGCCCAGGGATCAGTCACACACACAAGTTGACAAATTATAAAAGAGTATCATCATAGTGTATCTTACATCACGATAATAACATAACTTAGTCTTACACATCACAGTAGAAAATAAAAGATAACTCTCTCTCGTGGAACACCATCACAGGAAAGGTCAACTGGTTAACCACAAGCCTAATAATCCTCAGGAAACTCCTCATACATGTTGTCATCTGTTACCCATCCAGGATTTTTATCCAAATATAGAAAGTAAACAAGCGTAAGTACATCCCGTACTCAACAAGATAACATAGGGTTCATGAAGCTCAAAAAGGATGACACTGGTTTACTGCTGTTAGCACTTTTAGTAAGTCAAGATTTTATCATCAGTGATTGTCAAGTTATGCTTAAGCTCCCATTTAAACCCACTTAATCAGATATCAGCATCCTTTAGATCATTTCATCATAAACCATCATAAATGAACAACAATGAGTAACCAATTATTCTATGAGTTTTTTGGGCTACTCGTGACCGTGAGCATCGCTGTTATAACAGTTTGTAACCCTCTGTAGAGGTGGTGCACATTCACCATGAGTCATGATTTCCATATGTCCGGGTTAATTACTCCCATGTCACTGCGAAGGTGAGCGGGTAGGGTACACTATGAAGCCATTTCATAGGTTTCTCTAACAAGTTAGGGCCGCTAGGTTTCCTTAGTAGGCAGATGTAGGAACCCCCCTTTCCTATGGCACATATCCATCGTGGCTATACACATAGGAACAGAGGCAGCCCTATACCCAACGTGGCAAGCCCCTCTTATGCCATAAAGGTAACCTCTAACAAGCTAGAAAAGGTCCTATTACTGAGCTAAAGTTAGAGCCATATGACTCTTATGGTTGCACTGTCAGTCCCTGCTTTTGCCGACAGATAAGTCCTTATGGAGGGTCGGGAGCAACATGATCAAAATTCATTTACAACTTCACCCTATGGACCAGTTGTTATAAATCATGTTATACTTTTAGTTCCATAGAACCATTAACCATTGTATAGATCATGTTCAGTTAGAGCACTAGCAATCTACTCATATGCAATTACCCCATAGGAGTCAAGGGAACATGTCATCAAATGTCTAGAATGTCCTTATGGTTATCAAAGTTAGACACATGCACATGAGTAAATGATTAAAGTGAATAGGACATCAAGGTAGGCCCATGCTATACTTGCCTTGGTTCACAAACTCCTACTGGTCCTATTGGTCATCGAAGAACTCTTGATCTCCAACGTTCTCCTCACCGTCTGAACACGACCAACATGGCAACACACAACATTCCAGGAACATTCATGCAAAGCAAACAATCCTATAGTAAGAATAGTACACTAGTAGTATAAAAAACAAGATAAAATGTTTATGAAAAGAATCTACGTCTTGCTACGATTATGTCAACGCGAAGTTCACGAAAATCGGAGCTAAAACGCGAAAGTTATGAATTAAACAGGGTTTCCTATAGCACTTTATTTAATTAAACCTAACCATGAAATTTAAAAGTTGCAAACTTAATTAACAGTGGTACTAGCACGTAGATTATCAAATTACGAAGCTAACGCAATTTGAACGGGTCAATTCGGAGCTAAAACGAAGTTTTTATGAGCAAAACAAATCTAATGGCATTTCTGTAAATACTAAAAACGTATTTTGGACTAAAACCGTGTACTTTACGTTTTCAAAACGAGAAAGCGTACTCTGGAAACTATGCTAGGGACGGCGGGTTAGGACTTAGAAAAACCTAGGGTCTCTTAAGCAAAATTGCCAGGGCGAAAGGTATCGGCCATTCTAGGCCGTCGATCAAGCAAGGGATGGCCTAGATTAGAGAGGGGAAGAGAGAGAGGGAGGTGCCGGCTAGAATAGTAACTCCGGTGGTAAGACTCCATGGCCGACAGCGAGGTGGTCATCGGCTCATGGGGAACAAGGCCTATGGCCCACGGTTCAAAGAACCGAGAGCACCGGGGAGTAGCAGGGGTTCTCGTGAACTCGCCCAGGCCAAGAAGGCATCCAGAGAGGAGGGCCGAGACGGTGGTCACCATGGCCGGCGAGGCGGAGGTCGTCGGCGCACCTGAATAGGGCTCAAATAGCCATGAAACATGAAATTGAGAGCATGGGGGGGGGAAGAGGAGCAAGGCGAAGCTCACCGTGGTAAAAAAATGGATGGAGGCGGATCGGGGACGGCTACCCACGCGGAGGGGCGGACGGCGGATCACGACAATCTTCAGCGTGGTGGTTTTTGGCTTCCATGGCTTGAGCGAGTGCAAAATAGGAGCGAGGAAGCAGTAGGGGTGCACGCAGGGTCTCGGCACCCTTTTGTAGAGGCCGGGGTGCGGGGGGCGCTCCCATGATGCAAGGTAGGCACGGCGGTGGTTTCGGCTTGGACCCGGCGCAGCGGTTGCGGGAGGAGGGAGACAACATCGACAGGTGGGGACGGGTTGGCAGCGGCAGAGAACGGGGCTGAGGCACGTGGCAATGGCTGCCTGGCTGAGCTAGGCCGAGCAGTTGCGGGCGGGCGGTTGTGGGCCAGCTAGGCTAGCCTAAGAAGGGAAGAGGGGAAAGGGTGAGTGGGCCATGGGGAAGAAAGTGGGTCAACAGGCCGAAAATGAAGAAGGGTGGAGAGGGAAGGAATAAATCCTTTTTCTTTTTATTTTTAGAGTTTTTCAAAAGTATTTTTCAAATGGATTTGAATTCTTGTTTTTAAATTTGGTCAAACCAATCATCCCAAAAATGAATATACAGCAGCATGTATGCATCAAGTGGTTACTAACCTTATAATTGATTTTAATTCCATAAAACTATTATTTCCCTAGGTTCAATTCTCACAAAAATTGCTTAAATAAATCAATTTGGCTATTTTAGAAAATAAAAATTTTTAGGGTGTGACACAAAGGAAATTCAGCGACAGGTAAAAGAGCTTTTAGACAAAGGGTATGTTCGTGAATCCTTATCACCATGTGTTGTTCCTGTTCTTTTAGTCCTAAAGAAAGATGGCTCTTGGCGCATGTGTGTTGATTGTCATGCTATCAATGCTATAACTGTTAGATATTGCCATCCCATTGCACGGCTTGATGACATGTTAGATGAATTGAGTGGCTCAACTATTTTCACCAAGATTGATTTACGCAGCGGCTATCACCAAATTCGCATGAAAATTGGTGATGAATGGAAGATAGCATGTAAGACCAAATTTGGCTTATATGAATGGCTTGTGATGCCCTTTGGTTTGACGAATGCTCCTTCAACTTTTATGCGTTTAATGAATCATGTTTTAAGAGCTTTCATTAGCAAATTTGTGGTTGTATATTTTGATGATATCTTGATCTATAGTAAATCATTTGATGAGCATCTTGATCATATCCGTGCAGTCCTTGCTATTTTGAGAGTCAAGAAATTGTATGGAAATATTTCTAAGTGCACCTTTTGCACAGATCGTGTTGTTTTCCTTGGTTTTGTTGTGACTGCAAATGGCATCCAGGTTGATGAAGAGAAGATTAAAGCAATAAAGGATTGGCCTACTCCTAAAAGTGTGAGCCAAGTTCGAAGTTTCCATGGTCTTGCAGGTTTCTACCATCGCTTTGTTAAAGATTTTAGTGCAATCGTTGCACCCCTTAACAATTTGACAAAGAAGGATGTTCCATTCAAGTGGGGAGATGAATAGGACCAAGCCTTCGAAGAGTTGAAAAGAAAGCTTTGTGAAGCACCGCTGCTGCAACTACCAGACTTTGGTAAGACCTTTGAGATCGAATGTGATGCAAGTGGTATTGGCATTGGAGGTGTGCTACTTTAGGAACGTAAACTTGTTGCCTACTTTTCTGAAAAGTTAAATGGTCCATATCTGAATTACTCTGTCTATGACAAAGAGCTTTATGCCTTAGTTCAAGTTTTGGCAGTTTGGCAACATTATTTGTTACCTAAAGAATTTGTCATCCACTCTGATCATGAAGCTTTAAAATATCTCAAAAGCCAAGGCAAGCTGAACCGTCGACATGCTAAATGGATTGAGTTCATTGAAACATTTCCATATGTTGTAAAACATAAGCGTGGGAAAGATAACATTGTTGCTAATGCTTTATCACGGAGATGTGGCTTGGTTACACAATTAGATACAAAAGTGCTTGGTTTGGAATCCATTAAAACACTTTATGCTGATGACTTTGATTTTAAAGAACCTTTCTCTCATTGCATTGCTAGAAAAGGCTAGGACAAGTATTATGTGCATGATGGTTTCTTATTTTGGACTAACAAACTATGTATTCTAGCCTGTTCGATTCGTCAAGTTCTTTTGTAGGAAGCATATGCTGGTGGCTTAGCTGGTCATTTTGGCATCAAAAAGACATTGGACATGCTCTCTGATCATTTCTTTTGGCCACATACGCGACGTGATGTCCAACAACATGTTGAGCGCTGCATAATCTACTTGAAAGCTAAGCCCTGCCTTAATCCCCATGGTCTTTATACTCCATTACCAATCCCAACTGTACCTTGGGAAGATATATCTATGGATTTTATTCTAGGGTTACCTAGATCTTAGAGGGGGAGGGATTCTATCTTTGTTGTTGTTGATCACTTCTCTAAAATGGCACATTTTATTCCATGTCATAAGAGCGATGATGCTTCACACGTTGCTGATTTGTTTTTCAGGGAGATCGTTCATCTACATGGAGTGCCAAAGACTATTGTTTCAGACTGAGATACAAAATTTCTAAGCTATTTTTGGAAGACCTTATGGGCTAAACTTGGCATGAAGTTGTTATTTTCCACCACTTGTCATCCACAAATGAATGGGCAAACTGAAGTTGTCAACCGTACCCTATCCACCATGCTGTGTGCCGTGCTGAAAAAGAATTTGAAGCTGTGGGAAGACTACCTTTCATATGTTGAATTTGCTTATAACCGGCCAGTCCATTCCATAACAAATTTTTGTCCATTTGAAATTGTTTATGGGTTTAAGCCACATACTCCCATGGATCTTTTGCTTTTACCATTATAGGAACAAGCTAACTTGGATGCGGCAAAGAGATCGGATTTTCTCAAGAAGCTACATGATGAGACAAGAAGGAATATCGAGAAGAAATCAGCACAATATGCAAAGCAAGCGAACAAAGGTAAGAAGAAGGTTACATTCTAGCCCAAAGACCTCGTGTGGTTGCATCTATGCAAGGATTGATTTCCCCAATAGCGCAAGAGTAAGTTATCTCCTAGGGGTGATGGTCCGTTCAAGGTTTTACACAAGATAAATGATAATGCTTACAAAATTGAGCTGCCACCTGAATATTTCAATGTGAGTACAACATTCAATGTCAAAGACTTGCTTCCATTTGTTGGTGAGCCTAAGTCGAGGACGACTCCTTCTCAAGAGGGGGAGGCTAATGAGGACATTCCTAGCATTCACTAATCTCCAAATGAACCTACATTTGATATAGCTAGTCCGATTACAAGGAGTAGAGCAAAACAATTGGAGAAGGAAATTCATTCTCAGGTGAACGCTAACCTTATGCTTAATAATCAGATTATGTTGAATGGGCCTATGCTTTTGAGTACTTGTTTCAATGTTCTTAGGAATAATGGAGTGCATGAACAAGAGTGGGATGATGATGGATTCTGCTCGCCAAATATAAGCAAGGAACCTAGATGTGCAAGAGAGAGAAAAAACATTCAGCTACCATGAATAACAGTCGTTGGAGTGCAAGCAAATATTTCGGAAGTTAGGAATGCATGCAGCCAACAACTGGGTTGCTATCCACACACATTCCAGCATGCATGCAGAAGAATGCCAACCATCCATGTGTCCCACTAGGCCTAGCTATTAATAAAAGTAGTGTTACAACTTTCCACTACATGTTCTCATTTATTTCTTCCAAACTAAAACTCAAATAGTATTATATATCCCTGTAATGGGTGACGTGAACAATAACTTGGAGATTGCAAATTCAAAAATACAAACTCTTTGAGTTCTTGTTCCAGTGTGAGTCTTGAGAGGCTTGCAAACTTGTTCTTTCGATTCCTGAGGGAGTTGTAGAACGCCGAACTGCGGTTCACCTAGTTTGTGCCTTCACATCTATACGGCATGATTGCGTGGGCTGTTTCATCGGTATGTGGAAGGGTGATTGTCTCGGTAGTTTGTCGCGTGGGTAGCCTCGCGGTGCATTGCCTCTTCACCAGGTCACGCAGCGACAAGTTATCAAGTTCGTAGATCCTTCGAGAAGATCAGGACACAACTACTCGTCACACGTGATCCATAGACATGTGCCCATCAGTTTGTAAACATCATACATGATAGATTGTGTGAAACATGTTCTATTTTTACCATGGCCTCCATGTATGATATCATGAGATCTTGACAAATCTCAGGATTTTCAGACTTTGCTTGCTTTTATTAGAATTTAAAAACCATTCGGCCACACGTTCGTGGTCATGTTTCCTAAACAAGTTGTGTGAAATTTCTTTTCATTTCCCGGGTAAGACCTCACACTAGACTCAGTAACATGAATATCATTTTCTACTCAATTTATTCTTTTATTTGAATCGCTTGCAGTTCAAATTTGACTTATACCAAAAAATTCCATGAAAAACAATAAATTAATTATATATAGCAAATGGATCCATAAATATACCAAATCTTAACATGGAGTACCACATGTTGTTTGTAGAGAGTAGAAAAAGTTTCAAGGCTTGAATTAAAAAAACTTATTATTTCATGTAGTTATAACTCAAATTCAATGTATATGAATTAAAATTCTATAATTGCACTTAATAAATTAAAATTATCAAACAGATCCAAAAATTTACCAAAATTATACAAGAATCAATCTATGTTCTCTATTGCCTATACAAAAAGTTTTGAAGTCAAACTTCAATTCAATCGTCACTTTGACTCCAAATCTAACCGAATCCTTCTCAACGCTTTGATTCTTCTTCTGAGATACTTCAGTTTGTAAACATCGTACATGACAGATTGTGAGAAACCTATTCAATTTTTACCACAGCCTCCACGTATGATATCATGAGACCTTGTCAAATCTCATGATTTTTAGACTTCGTTTTCTTTTTTTAGAATTTAAAAACCATTTGGCCACACGTTCGTGGTCATGTTTCCTGAACAAGATGTTTGAAATTTCTTTTCATTTCCTGAGTAAGGCCTCACACTGGACTCAGTAACATGAATATCATTTTTCTACTCATTTTATTCTATTAGTTGAATACTTGTTGTTCAAATTTGACTTAAATCAAAAAATTCCTTGAAAAAGCAATAAATTAATTAAAAATAGCAAATAGATCCATAAATATACCAAAGCTTAACATGGAGTACCACATGTTCTATGTAGAGAGTAGAAAAAGTTTCAAGGCCAGAAGTAAAAATAAAGCATATTATTTCATGAAGTTATAGCTCAAATTCAATGTATATCAATTAAAATTCTTTAATTGCACTTAATAAATTAAAATTATCAAACGGATCCAAAAAATTACCAAAATTACACATGAATCAATCTATGTTCTCTATTGCCTATACAAAAAGTTTTGAAAGTCAAACCTCAATTCGATCGTCACTTTGACTCCAAATCTTACCGAATCCTTCTCAATGCTACGATTCTTCTTCTAAGATACTTCGGTTTGTAAACATCGTACATGACAGATTGTGCGAAACCTGTTCAATTTTTACCACATCCTCCACGTATGATATCATGAGATCTTGACAAATCTCATGATTTTTAGACTTCGCTTGCTTTTTTTAGAATTTAAAAACCATTCGGCCATACATTCATGGTCGTGTTTCCTGAACAAGATGTTTGAAATTTCTTTTCATTTCCCTAGTAAGGCCTCACACTGGACTTAGTAACATGAATATCATTTTTCTACTTATTTTATTCTATTATTTGAATACTTGTTGTTCAAATTTGACTTAAACTAAAAAATTCCTTGAAAAAGCAATAAATTAATTAAATATACAAACGAATCCATAAATATACCAAAGCTTGACATGGAGTACCACATGTTATATGTAGAGAGTAGAAAAAGCTTCATGGCCAAAAGTAAAACAACTTATTATTTCATGCAGTTATAGCTCAAATTCAATGTATACCAATTAAAATTCTATAATTGCACTTAATAAATTAAAATTATCAAATAGATCCAAAAAATTACCAAAATTACACATGAATCAATCTATGTTCTCTATTGTCTATACAAAAAGTTTTGAAGTCAAACCTCAATTTGATCATCACTTTGACTCCAAATCTTTCTGAATCCTTCTCAATGCTATGATTCTTCTTCTGAGATACTTTGGTTTGTAAACATCGTAAATGACAGATTATGTGAAACATGTTCAATTTTTACCTTAGCCTCCATGTATGATATCATGAGATCTTAACAAATCTCATGATTTTTAGACTTCGCTTGCTTTTATTAGAATTTAAAAACCATTCGGCCACATGTTTGTGGTCGTGTTTCCTCAACAAGATGTGTGGAATTTCTTTTCATTTCTTGGGTAAGACCTCACACTAGACTCAGTAACATGAATATCATTTTCTACTCATTTTATTCTTTTATTTGAATCACTTGGAGTTCAAATTTGACTTATACCAAAAAATTCCATGAAAAACAATAAATTAATTATATATAGCAAACGGATCCATAAACATACCAAATCTTAACATGGAGTACCACATGTTGTATATAGAGAGTAGAAAAAGTTTCAAGGCTAGAATTAAAAAAACTTATTATTTCATGTAGTTATAATTCAAATTCAATGTATATGAATTAAAATTCTGTAATTGCACTTAATAAATTAAAATTATCAAATAGATCCAAAAAATTACCAAAATTACACATGAAACGATCTATATTCTCTATTGCCTATGCAAAAAGTTTTGAAGTCAAACTTCAATTCGATCGTCACTTTGACTCCAACACTACTACACAAACTTTACTAGAGGCGGGCGTTTTCAGTTTTCCACGGCGGGCAAAGCCATCCGCCGTGGCCTAGAGGCCACGGTAAATCATGGCTTAACCGCGGCGGATGGACTTGCGCACCGCGGTTAACCAATTTACCACGGCGGGCGGTGTAACGTGCCCGCCGCGGTAAATATACTTTTACCACGGCGGGCACGTTAGGATGCCCGCTGTGGTTAATCATTTAAAAAAACAAAAAAAACTAGGAGCCCGCAGGTGAGCCCGTTCTCGAGCCCACTAGCAAGCCCATCGGTGACGGATCTGGGCTTCCCACGGCTGCAGATCCGTGCCGCTCGGGGAGGGAGAAGAGGAGCAGTCGGGCAGTCCCCAACATCTCTAGAGAAGCCGGCTAGACACGCCAACGCCATTGCAAGGCCACCACCACCTCGCCAGTCGCTCACAGGGACCACGCTGACGCCTCCTCATGGATCCCCGTGCCTCCTTACGGATCTCGCCACACCGTGGTGGAGGGAGACCACCGTGTCGATGCGTCCTCGCTCGTGATGGTGGAGGTCCTAGCGTCGTGGCCATGGTGGATCTCGGCATCATGGCCGTGGTGGAGATCCCACCGTAGTGGAGGGAGGCCACCGCATCGATGCATCCTCGCCCACCGTGGTGGAGGTCCCGACGTCGTGGCCATGGTGGATCCTAGCGTCATGGCTGTGGTGGAGATCCCGCCGTGGTGGAGGGAGGCCGCCGTGCCGAACCATCCTTGCCCACCGGATTCGGCCACCGCGCACCACCACCGACCGGATCCACCTCGGGATGCCATCATCAGTCAGATCCAATCACCGCGTGCTGCCACCAGCTAGATCCGCCTCAGGATAGGCTCATCGTTGCTGTCCCATGAGCCACCGTGCTCAACGCCCCGCGCCCCATGCTAGAGGATCGGAAGAGAGAGAGGAGGGAGAGGGAGGGATCGGTGGGAGAGAAGAGAGGGAGGGAGAGCACCGTGCTGGTGGATATGCATTGGAAGGAGATGGTGACAGGAGGAGATGGGAGGAGAGAGGCTCGTGATAGGAGAGGAGTGACTGTGGCACTATCGGTGGAGAGGAGTGAGTGAACTAAAACCCTAAACTCCTAAAGTGCTCATTTTATATGGAGACCAGTTATTGGGCCTCGCCCTGGGCCTGTTGGGCCTCGGCCATTTACCATGGCGGGCATTATAGGATGCCCGCCATGGTAAATCGATTTACCGTGGCGGGCGTCTTAACACGCCCGCCACGGAAAATACATATTTTCCATGGCGGGCATCTTAAGATGCCCACTATGGCAAAAGTGCCACCACGGTAAATAAAAAATGCCCGCCGCAGTAAATCATGGCATTTATCGTAGCGGGTGAAAATAGGTGACCACCACGGAGTGCAAAAATGCAACGCTACGCATAATCTTTTATGTAGTAGTGCAAATCTTACCAAATCCTTCTCAACGCTTCGATTCTTCTTCTGAGATACTTTGGTTTGTAAACATCGTACATGACAGATTGTGCGAAACCTATTCAATTTTTACCATAGCCTCCACGTATGATATCATGAGATCTTGACAAATCTCATGAATTTCAGACTTTGCTTGCTTTTTTAGAATTTAAAAACCATTTGGCCACATGTTCGTGGTCGTGTTTCCTGAACAAGATGTTCAAAATTTCTTTTCATTTCCCGGGTAAGGCCTCACACTAGACTCAGTAACATGAATATCATTTTTCTACTCATTTTATTCTATTATTTGTAGACTTGCAGTTCAAATTTGACTTAAACTAAAAAATTCATTGAAAAAACAATAAATTAATTAAATATTACAAACGGACCCATAAATATACCAAAGCTTAACATGGAGTACCACATGTTGTATGGAGAGAGTACAAAAAGTTTCAAAGCTAGAAGTAAAAAACTTATTATTTCATGTAGTTATAGCTCAAATTCAATGTATATCAATTAAAATTCTATAATTGCACTTAATAAATTAAAATTATCAAATGGATCCAAAAAATTACCAAAATTACACATGAATCAATCTATGTTTTCTATTGCCTATACAAAAAGGTTTGAAGTCAAACCTCAATTCGATCATCACTTTGACTCTAAATCTTATTGAATCCTTCTCAACGCTACGATTTTTCTTCTTAGATACTTCGGTTTGTAAATATCGTACATGATAGATTGTGCGAAACCTATTCAATTTTTACCACAGCCTCCATGTATGATATCATGATATCTTGACCAATCTCAAGATTTTCAGACTTCGCTTGCTTTTTTTAAAATTTAAAAAGCATTCAGCCACACGTTCATGGTTGTGTTTCCTAAATAAGATGTTCGAAATTTCTTTTCATCTCCTGGGTAAGGCCTCACACTAGACTCAGTAACATGAATATCATTTTTCTACTCATTTTATTCCATTATTTGAATACTTGTTGTTCAAGTTTGACTTAAAAAAATTTCTAGAAAAGTAATAAATTAATTAAATATTGTAAATGGATCCATAAATATGCTAAAGCTTAACATGGAGTACCACATGTTGTATGTAGCGTGTAGAAAAAGTTTGAAGGCCAGAAGTGAAAAAACTTATTATTTCATGAAGTTATAGCTCAAATTCAATGTATATCAATTAAAATTCTATAATTACACTTAATAAATTAAAATTATCAAACAGATCCAAAAAATTACCAAAATTACACATGAATCAATCTATGTTCTCTATTGCCTATACAAAAAGTTTTGAAGTCAAACCTCAATTTGATCATCACTTTGACTCCAAATCTTACTAAATCCTTCTCAATGCCACGATTCTTCTTCTGATATACTTTGGTTTGTAAACATCATACACGACAGATTGTGTGAAACATGTTCAATTTTTACCATAGCCTCCATGTATGAAATCATGAGATCTAGACAAATCTCATGATTTTTAGACTTTGCTTGCTTTTTTTAGAATTTAAAAACCATTCGGCCACACGTTTGTGGTCGTGTTTTCTAAACAAGATGTTCGAAATTTCTTTTCATTTCCTAGGTAAGGCCTCACACTAGACTCTATAACATGAATGTCATTTTTCTACTCATTTTATTCTATTATTTGAATACTTGCAGTTCAAATTTGACTTAATCCAAAAATTCCTTGAAAAACCAATAAATTAATTAAATACAGAAAGGAATCCATAAATATACCAAAGCTTAACATGGAGTACCACATGTTGTATGTAGAGAGTAGAAAAAGTTTCAAGGCCAAAAGTAAAAAAAATTATTAGTTCATGCAGTTATAGCTCAAATTCAATGTATATCAATTAAAATTCTATAATAGCACTTAATGAATTAAAATTATCAAACAAATCCCAAAAAATACTAAAATTATACATGAATCAATCTAAGTTCTCTATTGCCTATACGAAAAGTTTTGAAGTCAAATCTCAATTCGATCATCACTTTGACTCCAAATCTTACCGAATCCTTCTCAACGCTACGATTTTTCTTCTAAGATACTTCGGTTTGTAAACATCATATATCATAGATTGTGCGAAACCTGTTCAATTTTTACCATAGCCTCCATGTATGATATCATGATATCTTGACAAATCTCAAGATTTTCAGACTTCGCTTGCTTTTTTTAGAATTTAAAAAGCATTTGGCCACACGTTCATGGTTGTGTTTCCTAAACAAGATGTTCAAAATTTCTTTTCATCTCCCGGGTAAGGCCTCACACTACACTTAGTAACATGAATATCATTTTTCTACTCATTTTATTCCATTATTTGAATACTTGTTGTTCAAGTTTGACTTAAAAAAATTCCTAGAAAAGCAATAATTTAATTAAATATTGCAAACGGATCCATAAATATGCCAAAGCTTAACATGGAGTGCCACATGTTGTATGTAGCGTGTAGAAAAAGTTTGAAGGCCAGAAGTGAAAAAACTTATTATTTCATGAAGTTATAGCTCAAATTCAATGTATATCAATTAAAATTCTATAATTACACTTACTAAATTAAAATTATCAAACAGATCCAAAAAATTACCAAAATTACACATGAATCAATCTATGTTCTCTATTGCCTATACAAAAAGTTTTAAAGTCAAACCTCAATTTGATCGTCACTTTGACTCCAAATCTTACTAAATCCTTCTCAACGCTATGATTCTTCTTCTGATTACTTCGGTTTGTAAACATCATACAAGACAGATTGTGTGAAACATGTTCAATTTTTACCATAGCCTCCATGTATGATATCATGAGATCTAGACAAATCTCATGATTTTCAGACTTCGCTTGCTTTTTTTAGAATTTAAAAACCATTCGGCCACACGTTTGTGGTCGTGTTTTCTAAACAAGATGTTCGAAATTTCTTTTCATTTCCTGGGTAAGGCCTCACACTAGACTCTATAACACGAATGTCATTTTTCTACTCATTTTATTCATTTATTTGAATACTTGCAGTTCAAATTTGACTTAATCCAAAAATTCCTTGAAAAACCAATAAATTAATTAAATACAGAAAGGAATCCATAAATATACCAAAGCTTAACATGGAGTACCACATGTTGTATGTAGAGAGTAGAAAAAGTTTCAAGGCCAAAAGTAAAAAAAATTATTAGTTCATGCAGTTATAGCTCAAATTCAATGTATATCAATTAAAATTCTATAATAGCACTTAATGAATTAAAATTATCAAACAAATCCCAAAAAATACTAAAATTATACATGAATCAATCTAAGTTCTCTATTGCCTATACGAAAAGTTTTGAAGTCAAATCTCAATTCGATCATCACTTTGACTCCAAATCTTACCGAATCCTTCTCAACGCTACGATTTTTCTTCTAAGATACTTCGGTTTGTAAACATCATACATCATAGATTGTGCGAAACCTGTTCAATTTTTACCATAGCCTCCATGTATGATATCATGATATCTTGACAAATCTCAAGATTTTTAGACTTCGCTTGCTTTTTTTAGAATTTAAAAAGCATTCAGCCACACGTTCATGGTTGTGTTTCCTAAACAAGATGTTCAAAATTTCTTTTCATCTCCCGGGTAAGGCCTCACACTACACTTAGTAACATGAATATCATTTTTCTACTCATTTTATTCCATTATTTGAATACTTGTTGTTCAAGTTTGACTTAAAAAAATTCCTAGAAAAGCAATAATTTAATTAAATATTGCAAACGGATCCATAAATATGCCAAAGCTTAACATGGAGTGCCACATGTTGTATGTAGCGTGTAGAAAAAGTTTGAAGGCCAGAAGTGAAAAAACTTATTATTTCATGAAGTTATAGCTCAAATTCAATGTATATCAATTAAAATTCTATAATTACACTTAATAAATTAAAATTATCAAATAGATCCAAAAAATTACCAAAATTACACATGAATCAATCTATGTTCTCTATTGCCTATACAAAAAGTTTTGAAGTCAAACCTCAATTTGATCGTCACTTTGACTCCAAATCTTACTAAATCCTTCTCAACGCTACGATTCTTCTTCTGATTACTTCGGTTTGTAAACATCATACAAGACAAATTGTGTGAAACATGTTCAATTTTTACCATAGCCTCCATGTATGATATCATGAGATCTAGACAAATCTCATGATTCTCAGACTTCGCTTGCTTTTTTTAGAATTTAAAAACCATTCGGCCACACGTTTGTGGTCGTGTTTTCTAAACAAGATGTTCGAAATTTCTTTTCATTTCCTGGGTAAGGCCTCACACTAGACTCTATAACATGAATGTCATTTTTCTACTCATTTTATTCATTTATTTGAATACTTGCAGTTCAAATTTGACTTAATCCAAAAATTCCTTGAAAAACCAATAAATTAATTAAATACAGAAAGGAATCCATAAATATACCAAAGCTTAACATGGAGTACCACATGTTGTATGTAGAGAGTAGAAAAAGTTTCAAGGCCAAAAGTAAAAAAAATATTATTTCATGCAGTTATAGCTCAAATTCAATGTATATCAATTAAAATTCTACAATAGCACTTAATAAATTAAAATTATCATACGAATCCCAAAAATTACTAAAATTATACATGAATCAATCTAAGTTCTCTATTGCCTATACGAAAAGTTTTGAAGTCAAATCTCAATTCGATCATCACTTTGACTCCAAATCTTACCGAATCCTTCTCAACGCTACGATTTTTCTTCTAAGATACTTCGGTTTGTAAACATCATACATCATAGATTGTGCGAAACCTGTTCAATTTTTACCATAGCCTCCATGTATGATATCATGATATCTTGACAAATCTCAAGATTTTTAGACTTCACTTGCTTTTTTTAGAATTTAAAAAGCATTCAGCCACACGTTCATGGTTGTGTTTCCTAAACAAGATGTTCAAAATTTCTTTTCATCTCCCGGGTAAGGCCTCACACTACACTTAGTAACATGAATATCATTTTTCTACTCATTTTATTCCATTATTTGAATACTTGTTGTTCAAGTTTGACTTAAAAAAATTCCTAGAAAAGCAATAATTTAATTAAATATTGCAAACGGATCCATAAATATGCCAAAGCTTAACATGGAGTACCACATGTTGTATGTAGCGTGTAGAAAAAGTTTGAAGGCCAGAAGTGAAAAAACTTATTATTTCATGAAGTTATAGCTCAAATTAATGTATATCAATTAAAATTCTATAATTAAACTTAATAAATTAAAATTATCAAACAGATCCAAAAAATTACCAAAATTACACATGAATCAATCTATGTTCTCTATTGCCTATACAAAAAGTTTTGAAGTCAAACCTCAATTTGATCGTCACTTTGACTCTAAATCTTACTAAATCCTTCTCAACGCTATGATTCTTCTTCTGATTACTTCAGTTTGTAAACATCATACAAGACAGATTGTGTGAAACATGTTCAATTTTTACCACAGCCTCCATGTATGATATCATGAGATCTAGACAAATCTCATGATTTTCAGACTTCGCTTGCTTTTTTTAGAATTTAAAAACCATTCGGCCACACGTTTGTGGTCGTGTTTTCTAAACAAGATGTTCGAAATTTCTTTTCATTTCCTGGGTAAGGCCTCACACTAGACTGAGTAACATGAATTTCATTTTTCTACTCATTTTATTCTCTTATTTGAATACTTGCAGTTCAAATTTAACTTAATCCAAAAATTCCTTGAAAAAGCAATAAATTAATTAAATATAGAAAGGAATCCATAAATATACCAAAGCTTAACATGGAGTACCACATGTTGTATGTAGAGAGTAGAAAAAGTTTCAAGGCTAGAAGTAAAAAAAATTATTATTTCGTGCAGTTATAGCTCAAATTCAATGTATATCAATTAAAATTCTATAATAGCACTTAATAAATTAAAATTATCAAACAAGTCCCAAAAATTACTAAAATTATACAAGAATTAATCTAAGTTCTCTATTGCCTATACAAAAAGTTTTGAAGTCAAACCTCAATTCGATCATCACTTTTGACTCTAAATCTTACCGAGTCCTTCTCAACGCTATGATTTTTCTCCTGAGATACTTCGATTTGTAAACATCATACATGATAGATTGTGTGAAACCTATTCAATTTTTACCATAGCCTCCACTTATGATATCATGATATCCTGACAAATCTCAAGATTTTTAGACTTTGCTTGCTTTTTTTAGAATTTAAAAAGCATTCAGGTACACGTTCATGGTTGTGTTTCCTAAACAAGATGTTCCAAATTTCTTTTCATCTCCCGGGTAAGGCCTCACACTAGACTTAGTAACATGAATATCATTTTTCTACTCATTTTATTCCATTATTTGAATACTTATTGTTCAAGTTTGACTTAAAAAATCCTAGAAAAGTAATAAATTAATTAAATATTGCAAACAGATCCATAAATATGCCAAAGCTTAACATGGAGTACCACATGTTGTATGTAGCGTGTAGAAAAAGTTTGAAGGCCAGAAGTGAAAAAACTAATTATTTCATGAAGTTATAGCTCAAATTCAATGTATATCAATTAAAATTCTATAATTACGCTTAATAAATTAAAATTATCAAACAGATCCAAAAAATTACCAAAATTACACATGAATCAATCTATGTTCTCTATTGCCTATATAAAAAGTTTTGAAGTCAAACCTCAATTTAATCGTCACTTTGACTCCAAATCTTACTAAATCCTTCTCAACGCTACGATTCTTCTTCTAATTACTTTGGTTTGTAAACATCATACAAGATAGATTGTGTGAAACATGTTCAATTTTTACCACAGCCTCCATGTATGATATCATGAGATCTAGACAAATCTCATGATTTTCAGACTTCGCTTACTTTTTTAGAATTTAAAAACCATTCGGCCACACGTTTGTGGTCGTGTTTTCTAAACAAGATGTTCGAAATTTCTTTTCGTTTCCTGGGTAAGGCCTCACACTAGACTCAGTAATATGAATTTTATTTTTCTACTCATTTTATTCTCTTATTTGAATACTTGCAGTTCAAATTTGACTTAATCCAAAAATTCCTTGAAAAAGCAATAAATTAATTAAATATAGAAAGGAATCCATAAATATACCAAAGCTTAACATGGAGTACCACATGTTGTATGTAGAGAGTAGAAAAAGTTTCAAGGCTAGAAGTAAAAAAAATTATTATTTCATGCAGTTATCGCTCAAATTCAATGTATATCAATTAAAATTCTATAATAGCACTTAATAAATTAAAATTATCAAACAAATCCCAAAAATTACTAAAATTATACAAGAATTAATCTAAGTTCTCTATTGCCTATACAAAAAGTTTTGAAGTCAAACCTCAATTCGATCATCACTTTTGACTCTAAATCTTACCGAGTCCTTCTCAACGCTATGATTTTTCTCCTGAGATACTTCGATTTGTAAACATCATACATGATAGATTGTGTGAAACCTATTCAATTTTTACCATAGCCTCCACTTATGATATCATGATATCTTGAGAAATCTCAAGATTTTTAGACTTTGCTTGCTTTTTTTAGAATTTAAAAAGCATTCAGGTACACGTTCATGGTTGTGTTTCCTAAACAAGATGTTCCAAATTTCTTTTCATCTCCCGGGTAAGGCCTCACACTAAACTCAGTAACATGAATATCATTTTTCTACTCATTTTATTCCATTATTTGAATACTTATTGTTCAAGTTTGACTTAAAAAAATCCTAGAAAAGCAATAAATTAATTAAATATTGCAAACGGATCCATAAATATGCCAAAGCTTAACATGGAGTACCACATGTTGTATGTAGCGTGCAGAAAAAGTTTGAAGGCCAGAAGTGAAAAAACTTATTATTTCATGAAGTTATAGCTCAAATTCAATGTATATCAATTAAAATTCTATAATTAAACTTAATAAATTAAAATTATCAAATAGATCCAAAAAATTACCAAAATTACACATGAATCAATCTATGTTCTCTATTGCCTATACAAAAAGTTTTGAAGTCAAACCTTAATTTGATTGTCACTTTGACTCTAAATCTTACTAAATCCTTCTCAACGCTACGATTCTTCTTCTGATTACTTCAGTTTGTAAACATCATACAAGACAGATTGTGTGAAACATGTTCAATTTTTACCACAGCCTCCATGTACGATATCATGAGATCTAGACAAATCTCATGATTTTCAGACTTCGCTTGCTTTTTTTAGAATTTAAAAACCATTCGGCCACACGTTTGTGGTCGTGTTTTCTAAACAAGATGTTCAAAATTTCTTTTCATTTCCTAGGTAAGGCCTCACACTAGACTCAGTAACATGAATTTCATTTTTCTACTCATTTTATTCTCTTATTTGAATACTTGCAGTTCAAATTTAACTTAATCCAAAAATTCCTTGAAAAAGCAATAAATTAATTAAATATAGAAAGGAATCCATAAATATACCAAAGCTTAACATGGAGTACCACATGTTGTATGTAGAGAGTAGAAAAAGTTTCAAGGCTAGAAGTAAAAAAAATTATTATTTCATGCAGTTATAGCTCAAATTCAATGTATATCAATTAAAATTCTATAATAGCACTTAATAAATTAAAATTATCAAACAAATCCCAAAAATTACTAAAATTATACAAGAATTAATCTAAGTTCTCTATTGCCTATACAAAAAGTTTTGAAGTCAAACCTCAATTCGATCATCACTTTTGACTCTAAATCTTACCGAGTCCTTCTCAACGCTATGATTTTTCTCCTGAGATACTTCGATTTGTAAACATCATACATGATAGATTGTGCGAAACCTATTCAATTTTTACCATAGCCTCCACTTATGATATCATGATATCTTGAGAAATCTCAAGATTTTTAGACTTTGCTTGCTTTTTTTAGAATTTAAAAAGCATTTAGGTACACGTTCATGGTTGTGTTTCCTAAACAAGATGTTCCAAATTTCTTTTCATCTCCCGGGTAAGGCCTCACACTAGACTCAGTAACATGAATATCATTTTTCTACTCATTTTATTCCATTATTTGAATACTTATTGTTCAAGTTTGACTTAAAAAATCCTAGAAAAGCAATAAATTAATTAAATATTGCAAACGGATCCATAAATATGCCAAAGCCTAACATGGAGTACCACATGTTGTATGTAGCGTGTAGAAAAAGTTTGAAGGCCAGAAGTGAAAAAACTTGTTATTTCATGAAGTTATAGCTCAAATTCAATGTATATCAATTAAAATTCTATAATTACACTTAATAAATTAAAATTATCAAACAGATCCAAAAAATTACCAAAATTACACATGAATCAATCTATGTTCTCTATTGCCTATACAAAAAGTTTTGAAGTCAAACCTCAATTTGATCGTCACTTTGACTCCAAATCTTACTAAATCCTTCTCAACGCTACGATTCTTCTTCTGATTACTTCAGTTTGTAAACATCATACAAGACAGATTGTGTGAAACATGTTCAATTTTTACCACAGCCTCCATGTATGATATCATGAGATCTAGACAAATCTCATGATTTTCAGACTTCGCTTGCTTTTTTTAGAATTTAAAAACCATTCGGCCACACGTTTGTGGTCGTGTTTTCTAAACAAGATGTTCGAAATTTCTTTTCATTTCCTGGGTAAGGCCTCACACTAGACTCAGTAACATGAATTTCATTTTTCTACTCATTTTATTCTCTTATTTGAATACTTGCAGTTCAAATTTAACTTAATCCAAAAATTCCTTGAAAAAGCAATAAATTAATTAAATATAGAAAGGAATCCATAAATATACCAAAGCTTAACATGGAGTACCACATGTTGTATGTAGAGAGTAGAAAAAGTTTCAAGGCTAGAAGTAAAAAAAAATTATTATTTCATGCAGTTATAGCTCAAATTCAATGTATATCAATTAAAATTCTATAATAGCACTTAATAAATTAAAATTATCAAACAAATCCCAAAAATTACTAAAATTATACAAGAATTAATCTAAGTTCTATATTGCCTATACAAAAAGTTTTGAAGTCAAACCTCAGTTCGATCATCACTTTTGACAGTAAATCTTACCGAGTCCTTCTCAACGCTACGATTTTTCTCCTGAGATACTTCGATTTGTAAACATCATACATGATAGATTGTGTGAAACCTATTCAATTTTTACCATAGCCTCCACTTATGATATCATGATATCTTGACAAATCTCAAGATTTTTAGACTTTTCTTGCTTTTTTTAGAATTTAAAAAGCATTCAGGTACACGTTCATGGTTGTGTTTCCTAAACAAGATGTTCCAAATTTCTTTTCATCTCCCGGGTAAGGCCTCACACTAGACTCAGTAACATGAATATCATTTTTCTACTCATTTTATTCCATTATTTGAATACTTATTGTTCAAGTTTGACTTAAAAAAATCCTAGAAAAGCAATAAATTAATTAAATATTGCAAACGGATCCATAAATATGCCAAAGCTTAACATGGAGTACCACATGTTGTATGTAGCGTGTAGAAAAAGTTTGAAGGCCAGAAGTGAAAAAACTTGTTATTTCATGAAGTTATAGCTCAAATTCAATGTATATCAATTAAAATTCTATAATTACGCTTAATAAATTAAAATTATCAAACAGATCCAAAAAATTACCAAAATTACACATGAATCAATCTATGTTCTCTATTGCCTATACAAAAAGTTTTGAAGTCAAACCTCAATTTGATTATCACTTTGACTCCAAATCTTACTAAATCCTTCTCAACGCTATGATTCTTCTTCTGATTACTTCGGTTTGTAAACATCATACAAGATAGATTGTGTGAAACATGTTCAATTTTTACCACAGCCTCCATGTATGATATCATGAGATCTAGACAAATCTCATGATTTTCAGACTTTGCTTGCTTTTTTAGAATTTAAAAATCATTCGACCACGTTCGCAGTCGTGTTTTCTAAACAAGATGTTTGAAATTTCTTTTCATTTCCTGGGTAAGGCCTCACACTAGACTCAGTAACATGAATATCATTTTTCTACTCATTTTATTCCATTATTTGAATACTTGCAGTTCAAATTTGACTTAATCCAAAAATTCCTTGAAAAAGCAAAAAATTAATTAAATATAGAAAGGAATCCATAAATATACCAAAGCTTAACATGGAGTACCACATGTTGTATGTAGAGAGTAGAAAAAGTTTCAAGGCCAGAAGTAAAAAAATTATTATTTCATGCAGTTATAGCTCAAATTCAATGTATATCAATTAAAATTCTACAACAGCACTTAATAAATTAAAATTATCAAACGAATCCCTAAAATTACTAAAATTATACATGAATCAATCTAAGTTCTATATTGCCTATACGAAAAGTTTTGAAGTCAAACCTCAATTCGATCATCACTGTGACTCTAAATCTTACCGAATCCTTCTCAACGCTATGATTTTTCTTCTGAGATACTTTGGTTTGTAAACATCGTACATGATAGATTGTGTGAAACCTGTTCAATTTTTACAACAGCCTCCACGTATGATATCATGAGATCTTGACAAATCTCATGATTTTCAGACTTCGCTTGCTTTTTTTAGAATTTAAAAACCATTCGGCCACACATTCATGGTTGTGTTTCCTAAACAAGATGTTCAAAATTTCTTTTCATCTCCCGGGTAAGGCCTCACAGTACACTCAGTAACATGAATATCATTTTTCTACTCATTTTATTCCATTATTTGAATACTTGTTGTTCAAGTTTGACTTAAAAAAAATTCCTAGAAAAGCAATAATTTAATTAAATATTGCAAACGGATCCATAAATATGCTAAAGCTTAACATGGAGTACCACATGTTGTATGTAGCGTGTAGAAAAAGTTTGAAGGCCAGAAGTGAAAAAACTAATTATTTCATGAAGTTATAGCTCAAATTCAATGTATATCAATTAGAATTCTATAATTACACTTAATAAATTAAAATTATCAAACAGATCCAAAAAATTACCAAAATTACACATGAATCAATCTATGTTCTCTATTGCCTATACAAAAAGTTTTGAAGTCAAACCTCAATTTGATCGTCACTTTGACTCCAAATCTTACTAAATCCTTCTCAACGCTATGATTCTTCTTCTGATTACTTCGGTTTGTAAACATCATACAAGATAGATTATGTGAAACATGTTCAATTTTTACCATAGCCTCCATGTATGATATCATGAGATCTAGACAAATCTCATGATTTTCAAACTTTGCTTGCTTTTTTAGAATTTAAAAACCATTAGGCCACACGTTCGTGGTTGTGTTTTCTAAACAAGATGTTTGAAATTTCTTTTCATTTCCTGGGTAAGGCCTCACACTAGACTCAGTAACATGAATTTCATTTTTCTACTCATTTTTTTCTCTTATTTGAATACTTGTAGTTCAAATTTGACTTAATCCAAAAATTCCTTGAAAAAGCAACAAATTAATTAAATATAGAAAGGAATCCATAAATATACCAAAGCTTAACATGGAGTACCACATGTTGTATGTAGAGAGTAGAAAAAGTTTCAAGGCTAGAAGTAAAAAAAAATTATTATTTCATGCAGTTATAGCTCAAATTCAATGTATATCAATTAAAATTCTATAATAGCACTTAATAAATTAAAATTATCAAACAAATCCCAAAAACTACTAAAATTATACAAGAATTAATCTAAGTTCTCTATTGCCTATACAAAAAGTTTTGAAGTCAAACCTCAATTCGATCATCACTTTTGACTCCAAATCTTACCGAATCCTTCTCAACGCAATGATTTTTCTTCTGAGATACTTCGATTTGTAAACATCATACATGATAGATTGTGCAAAACCTATTCAATTTTTACCATAGCCTCCACATATGATATTATGATATCTTGACAAATCTCAAGATTTTCGACTTTGCTTGCTTTTTTTAAAATTTAAAAAGCATTCAGCCACACGTTCATGGTTGTGTTTCCTAAACAAGATGTTCCAAATTTCTTTTCATCTCCCGGGTAAGGCCTCACACTAGACTCAGTAACATGAATATCATTTTTCTACTCATTTTATTCCATTATTTGAATACTTATTGTTCAAGTTTGACTTAAAAAAATCCTAGAAAAGCAATAAATTAATTAAATATTGCAAATAGATCCATAAATATGCCAAAGCTTAACATGGAGTACCACATGTTGTATGTAGCGTGCAAAAAAAGTTTGAAGGCCAGAAGTGAAAAAACTTATTATTTCATGAAGTTATAGCTCAAATTAAATGTATATCAATTAAAATTCTATAATTACACTTAATAAATTAAAATTATCAAACAAATTCAAAAAATTACCAAAATTACACATGAATCAATCTATGTTCTCTATTGCCTATACAAAAAGTTTTGAAGTCAAACCTCAATTTGATCGTCACTTTGACTCCAAATCTTACTAAATCCTTCTCAACGCTACGATTCTTGTTCTGATATACTTCGGTTTGTAAACATCATACACAATAGATTGTGTGAAACAAGTTCAATTTTTACCATAGCCTCCATATATGATATCATGAGATCTAGACAAGTCTCATGATTTTTAGACTTTGCTTGCTTTTTTTAGAATTTAAAAACCATTCGACCACGTTCACGGTCGTGTTTTCTAAACAAGATGTTTGAAATTTCTTTTCATTTCCTGGGTAAGGCCTCACACTAGACTCAGTAATATGAATATCATTTTTCTACTCATTTTATTCCATTATTTGAATACTTGCAGTTCAAATTTGACTTAATCCAAAAATTCCTTGAAAAAGCAAAAAATTAATTAAATATAGAAAGGAATCCATAAATATACCAAAGCTTAACATGGAGTACCACATATTATATGTAGAGAGTAGAAAACGTTTCAAGACCAGAAGTAAAAAAAATATTATTTCTTGCAGTTGTTGCTCAAATTCAATGTATATCAATTAAAATTCTACAATAGCACTTAATAAATTAAAATTATCAAATGAATCCCAAAAATTACTAAAATTATACATGAATCAATTTAAGTTCTCTATTGCCTATATGAAAAGTTTTGAAGTCAAACCTCAATTTGATCATCACCGTGACTCTAAATCTTACCGAATCCTTCTCAACGCTATGATTTTTCTTCTGAGATACTTTGGTTTATAAACATCGTACATGATAGATTGTGCAAAACCTGTTCAATTTTTACAACAGCCTCCACGTATGATATCATGAGATCTTGACAAATCTCATGATTTTTAGACTTCGCTTGTTTTTTTTAGAATTTAAAAACCATTCAGCCACACATTCATGGTCGTGTTTCCTAAACAAGATGTTCGAAATTTCTTTTTATTTCCTGGGTAAGGCCTCACACTAGACTCAGTAACATGAATATCGTTTTTCTACTCATTTTATTCCATTATTTGAATACTTGTTATTCAAGTTTGACTTAAACCAAAAAATTCATAGAAAAGCAATAAATTAATTAAATATTGCAAATGGATCCATAAATATACCAAAGCATAATATGGAGTACCACATATTGTATGTAGCATGTAGAAAAAGTTTGAAGGCTAGAAGTAAAGAAACTTATTATTTCATGAAGTTATAGCTAAAATTCAATTTATATCAATTAGAATTCTATAATTACACTTAATAAATTAAAATCATCAAATAGATCCAAAAAATTACCAAAATTACACATGAATCAACCTATGTTCTCTATTGCCTATACAAAAGGTTTTGAAGTCAAACCTCAATTTGATCGTCACTTTGACTCCAAATCTTACTAAATCCTTCTAAGCGCTATGATTCTTCTTCTGCTATACTTCGGTTTGTAAACATCGTACATGATAGATTGTGTGAAACATGTTCCATTTTTACCACAACCCCTATGTATGATATCATGAGATCTAGACAAATCTCATGATTTTTAGACTTTGCTTGCTTTTTTAGAATTTAAAAACCATTCGGCCACATGTTCGTGGTCGTGTTTTCTAAACAAGATGTTTGTAATTTCTTTTCATTTCCTAGGTAAGGCCTCACACTAGACTTAGTAACATGAATATCATTTTTCTACTCATTTTATTCTATTATTTGAATACTTACAGTTCAAATTTGACTTAAATAAAAAATTCCATGAAAAAGCAATAAATTAATTAAATATAGAAAGGAATCCATAAATATACCAAAGCTTAACATGGAGTATCACATGTTGTATGTAGACAGTAGAAAAAGTTTCAAGGCCAGAAGTAAAAAAATATTATTTCATGCAGTTATAGCTCAAATTCAATGTATATTAATTAAAATTCTATAATTGCACTTAGTAAATTGAAATTATCAAATGGATCCCAAAAATTACTAAAATTTCACATGAATCAATCTATGTTCTCTATTGCCTATACGAAAAGTTTTGAAGTCAAACCTCAATTCGATCATCACTTTGACTCCAAATCTTTCTGAATCCTTCTTAACGCTATGATTTTTCTTCTAAGATACTTCGGTTTGTAAACATCGTACATGACAGATTATGCGAAACCTTTTCAATTTTGACCACAACCTCCATGTATGATATCATGACATCTTGACAAATCTCATGATCTTCAAACTTTGCTTGCTTTTTTTAGAATTTAAAAACCATTCGGCCACACGTTCATGGTCGTGTTTCCTGAACAAGATATTTGAAATTTCTTTTCATTTCCTGGGTAAGGCCTCACACTAGACTCAATAACATGAATATTATTTTTCTACTCATTTTATTCCATTATTTGAATACTTGTTGTTCAAGTTTGACTTAAACCAAAAAATTCCTAGAAAAGCAATAAATTAATTAAATATTGCAAATAGATCCATAAATATACCAAAGCTTAACATGAAGTACCACATGTTGTATGTAGCGTGTAGAAAAAGTTTGAAGGCCAGAGGTAAAAAAACTTATTATTTCATGAAGTTATAGCTCAAATTCAATGTATATCAATTAAAATTCTATAATTGCACTAAATAAATTAAAATTATCAAATAGATCCCAAAAATTACTAAAATTACACATGAATCAATCTACATTCTCTATTTTCTATACAAAAAGTTTTGAAGTCAAACCTCAATTCGATCGTCACTTTGACTCTAAATCTTACCAAATCCTTCTCAACGCTATGATTTTTCTTCTGAGATACTTCGGTTTATAAACATCATACATGATAGATTGTGTGAAACATGTTTAATTTTTACCATAGCCTCCACATATGATATCATGAGATCTTGACAAATCTCATGATTTTAAGACTTTGCTTGCTTTTTTTAGAATTTAAAACCATTTGGCCACACGTTCCTAGTCATGTTTCCTGAACAAGATGTTCAAAATTTCTTTTCATTTCCCAGGTAAGGCCTCACACTAGACTCAGTAACATGAATATCATTTTTCTACTCATTTTATTCCATTATTTGAAAACTTGTTGTTCAAGTTTGACTTAAACCAAAAAATTCATAGAAAAGCAATAAATTAATTAAATATTGCAAACGGGTCCATAAATATACCAAAGCTTAACATGGAGTACCACATGTTGTATGTAGCGTGTAGAAAAAGTTTGAAGGATAGAAGTAAAAAAACTTATTATTTCATGAAGTTATAGCTCAAATTTAATGTATATCAATTAAAATTCTATAATTGCACTTAATAAATTAAAATTATCAAATGGATCCCAAAAATTACTAAAATTACACATGAATCAATCTACATTCTCTATTGCCTATACAAAAAGTTTTGAAGTCAAACCTCAATTCGATCATCACTTTGATTCCAAATCCTACCGAATCCTTCTCAACGCTATGATTTTTCTTCTGAGATACTTCGGTTTGTAAACATCATACATGATAGATTGTGTGAAACATGTTCAATTGTTACCATAGCCGCCATGTATGATATCATGAGATCTTAACAAATCTCATGATTTTTAGACTTCGCTTGCTTTTTTTAGAATTTAAAAACCATTCGGCCACACGTTCATGGTCGTGTTTCCTAAATAAGATGTTCAAAATTTCTTTTCATTTCCTAGGTAAGGCCTCACACTAGACTCAGTAACATGAATATCATTTTTCTACTTATTTTATTCCATTATTTGAATACTTGTTCAAGTTTGACTTGAACCAAAAAAATCCTAGAAAAGCAATAAATTAATTAAATATTGCAAACGAATCCATAAATATACCAAAGCTTAACATGGAGTACCACATGTTGTTTGTAGAGTGTAGAAAAAGTTTGAAGGCCAGAAGTAAAAAAACTCATTATTTCATGAAGTTATAGCTCAAATTCAATGTATATCAATTAAAATTCTATAATTACACTTAATAAATGAAAATTATCAAATGGATCCAAAAAATTACCAAAATTACACATGAATCATTCTATGTTCTTTATTGCCTATACAAAAAGTTTTGAAGTCAAACCTCAATTTGATCGTCACTTTGACTCCAAATCTTACTAAATCCTTCTCAACGCTATGATTCTTCTTCTGATATACTTTGGTTTGTAAACATCGTACATGATAGATTGTGTGAAACATGTTCAATTTTTACCATAGCCTCCTTGTATGATATCATGAGATCTAGACAAATCTCATGATTTTCAGACTTCGCTTGTTTTTAGATTTTAAAAATCATTTGGCCACACGTTGGTGGTCATGTTTCCTGAGCAAGATGTTTGAAATTTCTTTTCATTTCCTAGGTGAGACCTCACACTAGACTCAGTAACATAAATATCATTTTTCGGCTCATTTTATTCTATTATTTGAAGACTTGCAGTTCAAATTTGACTTAAACCAAAAATTTTCTTGAAAAAGCAATTAATTAATTTCATATAGAAAGGAATCCATAAATATACTAAAGCTTAACATGGAGTACCACATGTTGTATGTAGAGAGTAGAAAAAGTTTTAAGGCCAGAAGTAAAAAAATTATTATTTCATGCAGTTATAGCAGAAATTCAATGTATATCAATTAAAATTCTACAATTGCACTTAATAAATTAAAATTATCAAACGCATCCCAAAAATTACTAAAATTATACATGAATCAATCTATGTTCTCTATTGCCTATATGAAAAGTTTTGAAGTCAAACCTCAATTCGATCGTCACTTTGACTCCAAATCTTACCGAATCCTTCTCAACGCTATGATTTTTCTTCTAAGATACTTTGGTTTGTAAACATCATACATGACAGATTGTGTGAAACATGTTCAATTTTTACCATAGCCTCCACATATGATCTCATGAGATCTTGACAAATCTCATGATTTTAAGACTTCGCTTGCTTTTTTTAGAATTTAAAAACCATTTGGCCACACGTTCCAGGTCGTGTTTCCTGGACAAGATGTTCAAAATTTCTTTTCATTTCCTAGGTAAGGCCTCACACTAGACTTAGTAACATGAATATCATTTTTCTACTCATTTTATTCCATTATTTGAAAACTTGTTGTTCAAGTTTGACTTAAACCAAAAAAATCATAGAAAAGCAATAAATTAATTAAATATTGCAAACGGATCCATAAATATACCAAAGCTTAACATGGAGTACCACATGTTGTATGTAGCGTGTAGAAAAAGTTTGAAGGACAGAAGTAAAAAAACTTATTATTTCATGAAGTTATAGCTCAAATTTAATGTATGTCAATTAAAATTCTATAATTGCACTTAATAAATTAAAATTATCAAATGGATCCCAAAAATTACTAAACTTACACATGAATCAATCTACATTCTCTATTGCCTATACAAAAAGTTTTGAAGTCAAACCTTAATTCGATCATCACTTTGACTCCAAATCTTACCGAATCCTTCTCAACGCTATGATTTTTCTTCTGAGATACTTCGGTTTGTAAACATCGTACATGATAGATTGTGCAAAACCTTTTCAATTTTTACCATAACATCCATGTATGATATCTTGAGATCTTGACAAATCTCATGATTTTCAAACTTTGCTTGCTTTTTTTTAATTTAAAAACTATTCGGTCACACGTTCATGGTCGTGTTTCCTAAATAAGATGTTTGAAATTTCTTTTCATTTCTCGGGTAAGGCCTCACACTAGACTCAGTAACATGAATATCATTTTTCTACTCATTTTATTCCATTATTTGAAAACTTGTTGTTCAAGTTTGACTTAAACCAAAAAATTCCTAGAAAAGCAATAAATTAATTAAATATTGCAAACGGATCCATAAATATACCAAAGCTTAACATGGAGTACCACATGTTGTACGTAGCTTGTAGAAAAAGTTTGAAGGCCAGAAGTAAAAAACTTATTATTTCATGAAGTTATAGCTCAAATTCAATGTATATCAATTAAAATTCTATAGTTGCACTAAATAAATTAAAATTATCAAACGGATCCCAAAAATTACTAAAATTACACATGAATCAATCTACATTCTCTATTTCCTATACAAAAAGTTTTGAAGTCAAACTTCAATTCGATCGTCACTTTGAATCCGAATCTTACCGAATCCTTCTCAATGCTATGATTTTTCTTCTGAGATACTTTGGTTTGTAAACATCATACATGACAGATTGTGTGAAACATGTTCAATTTTTACCATAGCCTCCACATATGATATCATGAGATCTTGACAAATCTCATGATTTTAAGACTTTGCTTGCTTTTTTTAGAATTTAAAAACCATTTGGCCACACATTCCTGGTTATCACACCCAATTTTAAGGATAAAATTGAATGCACAAAACTCGTGTTTGCCCAGGAATCAATAACACACACAAGCTGACAAATTATATAAAGTATCATCACGGTGTCTCATACATTAGAGTTATAATAAAACTTAGTCTAATACATCACAGCGGAATAATAAAAAGATAATAAAACTCTCATGGCCGTCATCATAGGGAAGGTCAACTGGTTGACCACAAGCCTAATAATCCTCCGGGAAATCCTCATACCCGTTGTCATCTGTTACCCATCCGGGATTTGTATCCAAGTAAAGAAAGTAAACAAGTGTAAGTACATTCCATACTTAGCAAGCTAACATGGGGTTATGAAGCTCAAAAAGGATAGACTCTAGTTTACTGCAGTTAGCATTTTTAATAGGTCAAGCTTTTATTCTCAAGTATTATCACGTTTTGCTTAAGCTCCCATTTAATTCCCATAAGAACAATTATCGGGGTTAGGTGTACCATATATCATCATTGAACAACTTTAAATGATCATCAGCAATTAACCAGTTATTCTGTGAGTTTTCTGGGCCGCTCGTAACTGTGAGCACGGCTGTTATAACAGTTTGTTACCCTCTGCAGAGGTGGTGCACATTCATCGTGAGTCGTGATCCCCATATGCTCAGGTTAATTACTCCCATGTCACTACCAAGGTGAGCGGGCAGGGTACACTATGAAGCCATTTCATAGATTTCCCTAATAAGTTAGGGCCGCTAGGTTTCCTTAGCAGGCAGATGTAGGGACCCCCCTTTCCTATGGCACAAATCCATCGCGGCTATACTCATAGGAACATAGGCAGCCCTATACCCAAAGTGGCAAGCCCCATTTGCACCAAAAAGGTAACCTCTAACTAGCTAGGAAAATCCTATTACAGAGCTAAAGTTAGAGCCATATGACTCTCCCAGTTGCACTGTTAGTCCTAGCTTTTGCCGACAGATAAGTCCTTATGGAGGGCCGGGAGCAACATGAACAAAGGTCATTTGCACTTTTGCCCTATGGAACAGTTGTTATAAATCATGTTACTCACTTTGTTCCATAGTATCATTCATCAACATATATGTCAAGTTCAGTTAGAGCACTAGCAATCTACCCATATGCATTTAACCCATAGGAGACAAGGAACAGGATAAACAATCACTAGGATGTCCTTACGGGTATCAAAATTAGACACATGCAAATGAGTAATTGATTAAAGTGAAATAGGACATCAAGGAAGGCCCATGTTATACTTGCCTTGGTTTGCAAACTCGTGCTGGTCCTGCTGGTCGTCGAAGAGTTCTTGGTCTCCAACGTTTTCCTCACCGTCTGAACGCGACCAACACGGCAACATACAATATTCCAAAAGCATTCATGCAAAGCAAACATTCCTATCATTAGAACAGTACACCAACAGTATTGAAAACAAGATAAAATATTTGTAAACATATTCTACATCTCGCTACGATCACGTCAACGCAAAGTTCACGAAAATCGGAGCTAAATAGCGAAAGTTATGATTTAAACGGGTTTTCCTATAGCCATATATTTAATTAAATCTAATCATGAAATTAAAAAGTTTCAAACTTGACTAACAGTAGTTCTAACATGTAGCTTATGAAATTATGAAGCTAACGCAATTTGAATGGATCAATTCGGAGCTAAAACGACAATTTTATAAGTGAAACAGTTCAAATGGCATTTCTGTAAATACTAAAAAACGTAATTTTGACTTAATCCGTGGAGTTTACGCTTTCCAAACGGGATTGCGCATTCGGGGAAATACGCCTTGGACTACGGGTTAGGACTTAGAAAACTCTAGGGTCTCTTTTGCAAAACAGCACGCGAAGGGGTATCGGATGTTCTCGGCCGTTGGATTTAAAATGAACGGTTCGGATTTGACCTAGGGAGGGAGAGAGAAGGAACTGGTGGCTGGAATAGTGTCAGCCGCGGTGGCCCTCCATTGCCAGCGGCGTGGAGCACTCCGGCGAGCGCTGATAAAGGCCTACGGGCCATGATTCAAAATGGGAATTGGACGGGGAGAAAGAGGAGAGCAAGGCGAGCTCACCACGGGCGAAAATCGGAGGCGGGGATGAAGCGAGGACGGTGGACCACGATGAGCAGCGGACGATGGCTTTCTACAAAGAATGACAATGACGTTTGAGCAATAAAGAGTGAGAGAAAGAGGGGAAACCAGTTGGGGAGGTTCACTAACATGATGGGATGATCGGCGACAGACTAGGGTCGATGGAGAAGCGGCGAACGACGATGACCACGGCTGCAGCGGCTCTGGCGGGCCGCTATACTATGGTTTCTATGATCGAGAGAGGGAGAACTGGGGCGAGGAGCAGCAGGGGAGAGGCGGGCGGGTACGGGCTCCCATTTAAATAGGCCGGGGCGCGGGCGATGCTCCCACGTCACGAGGAGCGGGCGTGGAGCAGTTGCGGTCTTGACCGGCGCGGGTGCTGGAGGTTGGGGAAGGCACTGATGTGCGGGCCCTGATCGTCAGCGGGTGAGGCACTGAAGAGGACGTGGCGGCAGTTGCTGCGGTGCTGGCGGGGCTGCTGGGCTGGCGAGGCGGCTGTTGCTGGGCCGCGCGAAGCTAGGCCGGCACGGTGCACCAGCGGAAGGCCAAGCTGGGCTGGCGGAAAGAAAGGCCTGCGGGCCGAAACTGAGGAAGGGAGGGAATGGAAAGAATTTTTCCTTTTTTTTATTTTTAGAGTTTTTCAAAAGTATTTTCAAATGGATTTGAATTTATTTTTTCAAATTTGGTCAAAACCAATCATCCAAAAAATGAATATGCAGCAGCATGTATGCATCAAGATGTTTCTATTCCTTATATTTGATTTTTATTTTCATAAAAAATATTTCTTTCCTATATTTTAAATGCTCACATAATAACATAAATAAATCAAATTTACTATTTTAAAAGATTGCAAATTTTAGGGTGTTACAATTCTACCCCCCTCAAGATGAATCTCGTCCTCGAGATTCGGAAGACGTCAACAAAAGAGATGCAGATTCTCCACATTTGGATTCTTCTTTACTTCATCGTGTAGTTCCATCATCTTGATAGGGATCCCACTTTACTTTGCATACATGTTGATCTTTCTCCAAGTAACTTGCCCAATTGATTTCAAGATTCTGATAGGTACCTTGAACAACCCTTAGGTAACTCCAATCACTAAGCCACCTTTCCTATAATACCAATTCTCTTCAAAATATCCACCTTTCGACGAAGTCTTGATGAATCTCTTGGTCAGAAGGAAATTTCTTCCACCAATCCTCAAAACATGGATGATTCCGGTTAAGTTGCTCGAACTTGGAATACAATTCTTAGTCCTTGGTATTGTTCGAATTTTCTTAGCATAACTCTCTCTTGCTAAGGACATCAACAACGACTTTTGCTTCTCTAGGCGATAGCACTTTTCCAAGTCATATTCAATTTTCATTCCAACAAGGATTTCACAAGCTCAAGACCACCTTAGTGAAGATGTCCTATAGACTCTTATGATCCTCCTATATGTCACTTTTATTTCCAATAAGATATTACTTCCATGCTTCACAATGGATAACTCCAGATAACATGCTAGGTAGTTCAACTCACGCTTCCTTAGTTGACTTAATGAACAAGCCACTTCTTTGGGTACCACCACGCTTCCGCTGCGCAAACTAGAACGTATGCTACTTCATCTTACAGATTCTTCAACTTGGCTACCCCCCTTAAGAAAAGATAGACTAGGGGACACAAAAAGGGTAACTTGCACCTTCTTCCAGATGATCTAACTACTATCACGATGTCCTGACATCCCAATGAGACTCTTGTGTATGGGCAAGAAACCTGAAATTCCTCGCAAGACGAAAACAGCCATACAGTATAAAGATGTAACTCCCATTCTGTTAATCTAATGAACTTGTAGCTTCTACTGTTGGAAAGATTATAAAATTCTCCACAACTTCCTTATAGAACACTTTTCCAGATTCTACCGTTAACTTGGTTGAAAACAGTACACAACAGAAACTACTCTAGATTCCAATAGCATAGATGCATCGCCTTGCGATTTCCGTATCTCCATAACCAACATAGCCTTCAAGCTGATTCTTGCGCTCAGAGAAAGATATTGAAGTGTTCTAGTGTCCAGAATTTGCTCATGATTTTTGGTTGTCCATGAATGGAGATATAAATTGAAGAGTGTAGACTGTTCTAAAAAGACAAGATCAAGAGAGGAGAAGAAAACCATAACCCAACTATTTATTGCACTGATCCTTATACCTTAGGCCTATAAACTAAATGAAATTGTGGGAACACCCAACAAGATCATTGCAATCATTATAAAAATTTAAAACAATTATAAGCATAATGACAATTCGACAATCAATAAAGATGCACAATTCAATCATTGACTCAACTTGCGATACTATCGTTTTTATTGTGCTAGGGGTAACAATCTGAAGACTCATCTTAGGATTATGCAAGAAGGTGGTAAGGAGAAGTTCTAAAAGCATATCTGATCAAGGAGTGAAGATGAGAACAAAGACTTAAAAATAAGCACCAAGGTAGAGATGAATAGCAAAGGTAGAGATATAGTATAGAAGAAAATATCAAGGTTCATAGAGCAAGGGTTTTTGTAGCAATATCTAAACCTAAAAACGACTAGTTTCTACTAGGCTTGCGTCCTACAGTCAACACTGCTTTGATACCAATATTGTCTCACCCAATTTTAAGGATAAAATTGAATGCACAAAACTCGTGTGTGCCCAGGAATCAATCACACACACAAGCTAACAAATTATATAAAGTATCATCACGGTGTCTCATACATCAGAGTTATAATAAAAATTAGTCTTATACATCACAGTGGAATAATAAAAAGATAATAAAACTCTCGTGGCCGTCATCATAGGGAAGGTCAACTGGTTGACCACAAGTCTAATAATCCTTTGGGAAATCCTCATACCCGTTGTCATCTGTTACCCATCCGGGATTTTTATCCAAGTAAAGAAAATAAACAAGTGTAAGTACATTCTGTACTTAGCAAGCTAACATGGGGTTATGAAGCTCAAAAAGGATAGACTCTGGTTTACTGCAGTTAGCATTTTTAATAGGTCAAGCTTTTATTCTCAAGTATTATCACGTTTTGCTTAAGCTCCCATTTAATTCCCATAAGAACAATTATCGGGGTCAGGTGTACCATATATCATCATTGAACAACTTTAAATGATCATCAGCAATTAACCAGTTATTCTATGAGTTTTCCGGGCCGCTCGTAACCGTGAGCACGGCTATTATAACAGTTTGTTACCCTCTATAGAGGTGGTGCACATTCACTGCGAGTCGTGATCCCCATATGCCCGGGTTAATAACTCCCATGTCACTGCTAAGGTGAGCGGGCAGGGTACACTATGAAGCCATTTCATAGGTTTCCCTAACAAGTTAGGGCCGCTAGGTTTCCTTGGCAGGCAGATGTAGGGACCCCCTTTCCTATGGCACAAATCCATCGCAGCTATACTCATAGGAACAGAGGCAGCCCTATACCCAAAGTGGCAAGCCCCATTTGCGCCAAAAAGGTAACCTCTAACTAGCTAGGAAAGATCCTATTACTGAGCTAAAGTCAGAGCCATATGACTCTCCTGGTTACACTGTTAGTCCCAGCTTTTGCCGACAGATAAGTCCTTATGGAGGGCCGGGAGCAACATGAACAAAGGTCATTTGCACTTTCGCCCTATGGAACAGTTGTTATAAATCATGTTACTCACTTTGTTCCATAGTATCATTCATCAACATGTATGTCAAGTTTAGTTAGAGCACTAGCAATCTACCCATATGCATTTAACCCATAGGAGACAAGGAACATGACAAACAATCACTAGGATGTCCTTACGGGTATCAAAATTAGACACATGTAAATGAGTAATTGATTAAAGTGAAATAGGACATCAAGGAAGGCCCATGTTATACTTGCCTTGGTTCACAAACTCGTGCTGGTCCTGCTGGTCGTCAAAGAGTTCTTGGTCTCCAACATTTTCCTCACCGTCTGAACGCGACCAACACGGCAACATACAATATTCCAAAAGCATTCATGCAAAGCAAACATTCCTATCATTAGAACAGTACACCAACAGTATTGAAAACAAGATAAAATATTTGTAAACATATTCTACATCTTGCTACGATCACGTCAATGCGAAGTTCACGAAAATCGGAGCTAAATAGCGAAAGTTATGATTTAAACGGGTTTTCCTATAGCCATATATTTAATTAAATCTAATCATGAAATTAAAAAGTTTCAAACTTGACTAACAGTAGTTCTAACATGTAGCTTATGAAATTACGAAGCTAACACGATTTGAATGGATCAATTCGGAGCTAAAACGATAATTTTATAAGCGAAACAGTTCAAATGGCATTTCTGTAAATACTAAAAACGTAATTTTGACTTAATCCGTGGAGTTTACGCTTTCCAAACGGGATTGCGCATTTGGGGAAATACGCCTTGGACTGCGGGTTAGGACTTAGAAAAGTCCAGGGTCTCTTTTGCAAAACAGTCGCGCGAAGGGGTATCGGATGTTCTCGGCCATTGGATTTAAAATGAACGGTTCGGATTTGACCTAGGGAGGGAGAGAGAAGGAACTGGTGGCCGGAACAGTATCAGTCATGGCAGCCCTCCATTGTCGGCGACGTGGAGCACTCCGGTGAGCGCTGATAAAGGCCTACGGGCCATGATTCAAAACGGGAATTGGACGGGGAGAAAGAGGAGAGCAAGGCGAGCTCACCACGGGCGAAAATCGGAGGCAGGGATGAAGCGAGGACGGCGGACCATGGTGAGCAGCGGACGACGGCTTTCTACAAAGAATGACGACGACGTTTGAGCAATAAAGAGTGAGAGAAAGTGGGGAAACCAGTTGGGGAGGTTCACTGACATGATGGGATGATCAGCGACAGACTAGGGTCGATGGAGAAGCGGTGAACGACGACAACCACGGCTGCAGCGGCTCTGGCGGGCCGCTATACTGTGGTTTCTGTGATCGAGAGAGGGAGAACTGGGGCGAGGAGCAGCAGGGGAGAGGCGGGCGGGTACAGGCTCCCATTTAAATAGGCCGGGTCATGGGCGACGCTCCCACGTCGCGAGGAGCGGGCATGGAGCAGTTGCGGTCTTGACCGGCGTGGGTGCTGGAGGTTGGGGAAGGCACTGACGTGTGGGCCCTGACCATCAGCGGGTGAGGCACTGAAGAGGACGTGGCGGCAGTTGCTGCGGTGCTGGCGGGGCAACTGGGCTGGCGAGGCGGCTGTTGCTGGGCCGCGCGAAGCTGGGCCGGCACGGTGCGCCAGCGGAAGGCCGAGCTGGGCTGGCAGAAAGAAAGGCCTACGGGCCAAAACTGAGGAAGGGAGGGAATGGAAAGAATTTTTCCTTTTTTTTATTTTTAGAGTTTTTCAAAAGTATTTTCAAATGGATTTGAATTTTTTTTTTCAAATTTGGTCAAAACCAATCATCCAAAAAATGAATATGCAGCAGCATGTATGCATCAAGATGTTTCTATTCCTTATATTTGATTTTTATTTTCATAAAAAATATTTCTTTCCTATATTTTAAATGCTCACATAATAACATAAATAAATCAAATTTACTATTTTAAAAGATTGCAAATTTTAGGGTGTTACAATGGTTGTGTTTTCTGAACAAGATGTTCGAAATTTCTTTTCATTTCCCAGGTAAGGCCTCACACTAGACTCAGTAACATGAATATCATTTTTCTACTCATTTTATTCCATTATTTGAAAACTTGTTGTTCAAGTTTGACTTAAACCAAAAAAATCATAGAAAAGCAATAAATTAATTAAATATTGCAAACGAATCCATAAATATACCAAAGCTTAACATGGAGTACCACATGTTGTATGTAGCGTGTAGAAAAAGTTTGAAGGATAGAAGTAAAAAAACTTATTATTTCATGAAGTTATAGCTCAAATTTAATGTATATCAATTAAAATTCTATAATTACACTTAATAAATTAAAATTATCAAACAGATCCCAAAAATTACTAAAATTACACATGAATCAATCTACATTCTCTATTGCCTATACAAAAAGTTTTGAAGTCAAACCTCAATTCGATCATCACTTTGATTCCAAATCCTACCGAATCCTTCTCAATGCTATGATTTTTCTTCTGAGATACTTCAGTTTGTAAACATCGTACATGATAGATTGTGTGAAACATGTTCAATTTTTACCACCGCCTCCATGTATTATATCATGAGATCTTAACAAATCTCATGATTTTTAGACTTCGCTTGCTTTTTTTAGAATTTAAAAACCATTCGGCCACACGTTCATGGTCGTGTTTCCTAAAAAAGATGTTCAAAATTTCTTTTCATTTCCTAGGTAAGGCCTCACACTAGACTCAGTAACATGAATATCATTTTTTTACTCATTTTATTCCATTATTTGAATACTTGTTCAAGTTTGACTTGAACCAAAAAAATCCTAGAAAAGCAATAAATTAATTAAATATTGCAAATGGATCCATAAATATACCAAAGCTTAACATGGAGTACCACATGTTGTTTGTAGAGTGTAGAAAAAGTTTGAAGGCCAGAAGTAAAAAAAACTCATTATTTCATGAAGTTATAGCTCAAATTCAAAGTATATCAATTAAAATTTTATAATTACACTTCATAAATTAATATTATCAAATGGACCCAAAAAATTACCAAAATTACACATGAATCAATCTATGTTCCTTATTGCATATACAAAAAGTTTTGAAGTCAAACCTCAATTTGATCGTCACTTTGACTCCAAATCTTACTAAATCCTTCTCAGCGCTACGATTCTTCTTCTGATATACTTCAGTTTGTAAACATCGTACATGATAGATTGTGTGAAACATGTTCAATTTTTACCACAACCTCTATGTATGATATCATGAGATCTTTACAAATCTCATGGTTTTCAGACTTTGCTTGCTTTTTTAGAATTTAAAAACCATTCGGCCACATGTTCATGGTCGTGTTTTCTAAACAAGGTGTTCGTAATTTCTTTTCATTTCCAGGGTAAGGCCTCACACTAAACTCAGTAACATGAATATCATTTTTCTACTCATTTTATTCTATTATTTGAATACTTGTAGTTCAAATTTGACTTAAATAAAAAATTCCATGAAAAAGCAATAAATTAATTAAATATAGAAAGGAATCCATAAATATACCAAAGTTTAACATCAAGTACCACATGTCGTATGTGGAGAGTAGAAAAAGTTTCAAGGCCAGAAGTAAAAAAATATTATTTCATGCAGTTATAGCTCAAATTCAATGTATATCAATTAAAATTCTACAATTGCACTTAATAAATTGAAATTATCAAATGGATCCCAAAAATTACTAAAATTACACATGAATCAATCTATGTTCTCTATTGCCTATACGAAAAGTTTTGAAGTCAAACCTTAATTCGATCATCACTTTGACTCCAAATCTTTCCGAATCCTTCTCAACGCTATGATTTTTCTTCTAAGATACTTCAGTTTGTAAACATAGTATATGATAGATTGTGCGAAACCTTTTTAATTTTTACCACAACCTCCACGTATGATATCATGAGATCTTGACAAATCTCATGATTTTCAAACTTTGCTTACTTTTTTTAGAATTTAAAAACTATTCGGCCACACGTTCATGGTCGTGTGTCCTGAACAAGATGTTCAAAATTTCTTTTCATTTCCTGGGTAAGGCCTCACACTAGACTCAGTGACATGAATATCATTTTTCTACTCATTTTATTCCATTATTTGAATACTTGTTCAAGTTTGACTTAAACCAAAAAATTCATAGAAAAGCAATAAATTAATTAAATATTGCAAACAGATCCATAAATATACCAAAGCTTAACATGGAGTACCACATATTATATGTAGCATGTAGAAAAAGTTTGAAGGCCAGAAGTAAAAAAACTTATTATTTCATGAAGTTATAGCTCAAATTCAATGTATATCAATTAAAATTCTATAATTGCACTAAATAAATTAAAATTATCAAACAGATCCCAAAAATTACTAAAATTACACATGAATCAATCTACATTCTCTATTTCCTATACAAAAAGTTTTGAAGTCAAACCTCAATTCGATCATCACTTTGACTCCAAATCTTACCGAATCCTTCTCAACGCTATGATTTTTCTTCTGAGATACTTTGGTTTGTAAACATCATACATGATAGATTGTGTGAAACATGTTCAATTTTTACCATAGCCTCCACATATGATATCATGAGATCTTGACAAATCTCATGATTTTAAGACTTTGCTTGCTTTTTTTGGAATTTAAAAACCATTTGGCCACACATTCCTGGTCATGTTTCCTGAACAAGATGTTCAAAATTTCTTTTCATTTCCTAGGTAAGGCCTCACACTAGACTCGGTAACATGAATATCATTTTTCTACTCATTTTATTCCATTATTTGAAAACTTGTTGTTCAAGTTTGACTTAAACCAAAAAATTCATAGAAAAGCAATAAATTAATTAAATATTGCAAACGGATCCATAAATATATCAAAGCTTAACATGGAGTACCACATGTTGTATGTAGCGTGTAGAAAAAGTTTGTAGGACAGAAGTAAAAAGCTTATTATTTCATGAAGTTATAGCTCAAATTCAATGTATATCAATTAAAATTCTATAATTGCACTTAATAAATTAAGATTATCAAACAGATCCCAAAAATTACTAAAATTACGCATGAATCAATATACATTCTCTATTACCAATACAAAAAGTTTTGAAGTCGAACCTCAATTCGATCATCACTTTGACTCCAAATCTTACCGAATCCTTCTCAACGCTATGATTTTTCTTCTGAGATACTTCGGTTCGTAAACATCGTACAAGACAAATTGTGTGAAACATGTTCAATTTTTACCATAGCCTCCATGTATGATATCATGAGATCTTAACAAATCTCATGATTTTTAGACTTCGCTTGCTTTTTTTAGAATTTAAAAACCATTCGGCCTCACGTTTATGGTCATGTTTCTTGAACAAGAAGTTCAAAATTTCTTTTCATTTCCTAGGTAAGGCCTCACACTAGACTCAGTAACATGAATATCATTTTTCGACTCATTTTATTCCATTATTTGAATACTTGTTCAAGTTTGACTTGAACTAAAAAAATCCTAGAAAAGCAATAAATTAATTAAATATTGCAAACGGATCCATAAATATACCAAAGCTTAACATGGAGTACCATATGTTGTTTGTAGAGTGTAGAAAAAGTTTGAAGGCCAGAAGTAAAAAAACTCATTATTTCATGAAGTTATAGCTCAAATTCAATGTATATCAATTAAAATTCTATAATTAAATTGAATAAATTAAAATTATCAAATGGATCCAAAAAATTACCAAAATTACACATGAATCAATCTATGTTCTCTATTGCCTATACAAAAAGTTTTGAAGTCAAACCTCAATTTGATCGTCACTTTGACTCCAAATCTTACTAAATCCATCTCAACGCTATGATTCTTCTTCTGATATACTTTGGTTTGTAAACATCGTACATGGCAGATTGTGAGAAACATGTTCCATTTTTACCATAGCCTCCTTGTATGATATCATGAGATCTAGACAAATCTCATGATTTTTAGACTTTGCTTGCTTTTTTTAGATTTTAAAAATCATTTGGCCACACGTTCATGGTCGTGTTTCCTGAACAAGATGTTTGAAATTTCTTTTCATTTCTTGGGTGAGACCTCACACTAGACTCAGTAACATAAATATCATTTTTCTGCTCATTTTATTCTATTATTTGAAGACTTGTAGTTCAAATTTGACTTAAACCAAAAAATTTCTTGAAAAAACAATTAATTAATTAAATATAGAAAGGAATCCATAAATATACCAAAGCTTAACATGGAGTACCACATGTTGTATGTAGAGAGTAGAAAAGTTTTAAGGCCAGAAGTAAAAAAATTATTATTTCATGCAGTTATAGCTGAAATTCAATGTATATCAATTAAAATTCTACAATTGCACTTAATAAATTAAAATTATCAAACGGATCCCAAAAATTACTAAAATTATACATGAATCAGTAACATGAATATCATTTTTCTACTCATTTTATTCTATTATTTGAATACTTGCAGTTCAAATTTGACTTAATCCAAAAATTCCTTGAAAAAGCAATAAATTAATTAAATATAGAAAGGAATCCATAAATATACCAAAGCTTAACATGGAGTACCACATGTTGTATGTAGAGAGTAGAAAAAGTTTCAAGGCCAGAAGTAAAAAAATTATTATTTCATGCAGTTATAGCTCAAATTCAATGTATATCAATTAAAATTCTACAATAGCACTTAATAAATTAAAATTATCAAACAAATCCCAAAAATTACTAAAATTATACATGAATCAATCTAAGTTCTCTATTGCCTATACGAAAAGTTTTGAAGTCAAACCTCAATTCGATCATCACTGTGACTCTAAATCTTACCGAATCCTTCTCAACGCTATGATTTTTCTTCTGAGATACTTTGGTTTGTAAACATCGTACATGATAGATTGTGCGAAACCTATTCAATTTTTACAACAGCCTCCACGTATGATATCATGAGATCTTGACAAATCTCATGATTTTCAGACTTTGCTTGCTTTTTTTAGATTTTAAAAATCATTTGGCCACACGTTCATGGTCGTGTTTCCTGAACAAGATGTTTGAAATTTCTTTTCATTTCCTGGGTGAGACCTCACACTAGACTCAGTAACATAAATATCATTTTTCTGCTCATTTTATTCTATTATTTGAAGACTTGTAGTTCAAATTTGACTTAAACCAAAAAATTTCCTGAAAAAACCATTAATTAATTAAATATAGAAAGGAATCCATAAATATACCAATGCTTAACATGGAGTACCACATGTTGTATGTAGAGAGTAGAAAAAGTTTTAAGGCTAGAAGTAAAAAAATTATTATTTCATGCAGTTATAGCTGAAATTCAATGTATATCATTTAAAATTCTACAATTGCACTTAATAAATTAAAATTATCAAACGGATCCCAAAAATTACTAAAATTATACATGAATCAATATATGTTCTCTATTGCCTATACGAAAAGTTTTGAAGTCAAACCTTAATTCGATCGTCACTTTGACTCCAAATCTTACCGAATCCTTCTCAACGCTATAATTTTTCTTCTGAGATACTTCAGTTTGTAAACATCGTATATGACAGATTGTGGGAAACTTGTTCAATTTTTACCATAGCCACCATGTATCATATCCTAAGATCTTAACAAATCTCATGATTTTCAGACTTCGCTTGCTTTTTTTAGAATTTAAAAAACATTCAGCCACACGTTCATGGTCGTGTTTCCTAAACAAGATGTTCGAAATTTCTTTTCATTTCCCAGGTAAGGCCTCACACTAGACTTAGTAACATGAATATCTTTTTTCTACTCATTTTATTCCATTATTTGAATACTTGTTGGTCAAATTTGAATAAACCAAAAAATTCATAGAAAAGCAATAAATTAATTAAATATTGCAAAGGAATCCATAAATATACCAAAGCTTAACATGGAGTACCACATGTTGTATGTAGAGAGTAGAAAGAGTTTCAAGGCCAGAAGTAAAAAAAACTTATTATTTCACGAAGTTATAGCTCAAATTCAATGTATATCAATTAAAATTCTATAATTACACTTAATAAATTAAAATTATCAAATGGATCCAAAAAATTACTAAAATTACACATGAATCAATCTATGTTCTCTATTGCCTATACAAAAAGTTTTGAAGTCGAACCTCAATTTGATCGTCACTTTGACTCCAAATCTTACTAAATCGTTCTCAACGCTACGATTCTTCTTCTGATATACTTTGGTTTGTAAACATCATACATGACAGATTGTGTGAAACATGTTCAATTTTTACCATAGCCTCCATGTTTGATATCATGAGATCTAGACAAATCTCATGATTTTCAGACTTTGCTTACTTTTTTTAGAATTTAAAAACCATTCGACCACATGTTCGTGGTCATGTTTTCTAAACAAGATGTTCAAAATTTCTTTTCATTTCCTAGGTAAGGCCTCACACTAGACTCAATAACATGAATATCATGTTTCTACTCATTTTATTCCATTATTTGAATACTTGTAGTTCAAATTTGACTTAAATCAAAAATTCCTTGAAAAAGCAATAAATTAATTAAAAATAGAAAGGAATCTATAAATATACCAAAGCTTAACATGGAGTACCACATGTTGTATGTAGGGAGTAGAAAAAGTTTCATGGCTAGAAGTAAAAAAATTATTATTTCATGCAGTTATAACTCAAATTCAATGTATATCAATTAAAATTCTACAATTGCACTTAATAAATTAAAATTATCAAACAGATCCCAAAAAATACTAAAATTACACATGAATCAATCTATGTTCTCTATTGCCTATACGAAAAGTTTTGAAGTCAAACCTCAATTCGATCATCACTTTGCCTTCAAATCTTACCGAATCCTTCTCAACGCTATGATTTTTCTTCTAAGGTACTTTGGTTTGTAAACATCGTATATGATAGATTGTGGGAAACTTGTTCAATTTTTACCATAGCCTCCATGTATGATATCTTGAGATCTCGACAAATCTCATGATTTTCAGACTTCGCTTGCTTTTTTTAGAATTTAAAAAACATTCAGCCACACGTTCATGGTCATGTTTCCTAAACAAGATGTTCGAAATTTCTTTTCATTTCCCAAGTAAGGCCTCACACTAGACTCAGTAACATGAATATCTTTTTTCTACTGATTTTATTCCATTATTTGAATACTTGTTGGTCAAGTTTGACTTAAACCAAAAAATTCATGAGATCTTGACAAATCTCATATGATATCATGAGATCTTGACAAATCTCATGAGATCTTGACAAATCTCATGATTTTAAGACTTCGCTTGCTTTTTTTAGAATTTAAAAACCATTTGGCCACACATTCCTGGTCGTGTTTCCTGAACAAGATGTTCAAAATTTCTTTTAATTTCCTAGGTAAGGCCTCACACTAGACTCGGTAACATGAATATCATTTTTCTACTCATTTTATTCCATTATTTGAAAACTTGTTGTTCAAGTTTGACTTAAACCAAAAAATTCATAGAAAAGCAATAAATTAATTAAATATTGCAAACGGATCCATAAATATATCAAAGCTTAACATGGAGTACCACATGTTGTATGTAGCGTGTAGAAAAAGTTTGTAGGACAGAAGTAAAAAGCTTATTATTTCATGAAGTTATAGCTCAAATTCAATGTATATCAATTAAAATTCTATAATTGCACTTAATAAATTAAGATTATCAAACGGATCCCAAAAATTACTAAAATTACGCATGAATCAATATACATTCTCTATTACTAATACAAAAAGTTTTGAAGTCGAACCTCAATTCGATCATCACTTTGACTCCAAATCTTACCGAATCCTTCTCAACACTATGATTTTTCTTCTGAGATACTTCGGTTTGTAAACATCATACAAGACAAATTGTGTGAAACATGTTCAATTTTTACCATAGCCTCCATGTATGATATCATGAGATCTTAACAAATCTCATGATTTTTAGGCTTCGCTTGCTTTTTTTAGAATTTAAAAACCATTCGGCCACACGTTTATGGTCATGTTTCTTGAACAAGAAGTTCAAAATTTCTTTTCATTTCCTAGGTAAGGCCTCACACTAGACTCAGTAACATGAATATCATTTTTCTACTCATGATTTTAAGACTTCGCTTGCTTTTTTTAGAATTTAAAAAACATTCAGCCACACGTTCATGGTCGTGTTTCCTAAACAAGATGTTCGAAATTTCTTTTCATTTCCCAGGTAAGGCCTCACACTAGACTTAGTAACATGAATATCTTTTTTCTACTCATTTTATTCCATTATTTGAATACTTGTTGGTCAAATTTGACTTAAACCAAAAAATTCATAGAAAAGCAATAAATTAATTAAATATTGCAAACGGATCCATAAATATACCAAAGCTTAACATGGAGTACCACATGTTGTATGTAGCGTGTAGAAAAAGTTTGAAGGCTAGAAGTGAAAAAACTTATTATTTCATGAAGTTATAGCTCAAATTAAATGTATATCAATTAAAATTCTATAATTACACTTAATAAATTAAAATTATCAAACAAATCCAAAAAATTACTAAAATCACACATGAATCAATCTATGTTCTCTATTGCCTATACAAAAAGTTTTGAAGTCAAACCTCAATTTGATCGTCACTTTGACTCCAAATCTTACTAAATCCTTCTCAACGCTACGATTCTTCTTCTGATATACTTCGATTTGTAAACATCATACATAACAGATTGTGTGAAACAAGTTCAATTTTTACCATAGCCTCCATGTATGATATCATGAGATCTAGACAAGTCTCATGATTTTCAGACTTTGCTTGCTTTTTTTAGAATTTAAAAACCATTTGGCCACACGTTCGTGGTCGTGTTTTCTAAACAAGTGTTTGAAATTTCTTTTTATTTCCTGGGTAAGGCCTCACACTAGACTCAGTAACATGAATATCATTTTTCTACTCATTTTATTCTATTATTTGAATACTTGCAGTTCAAATTTGACTTAATCCAAAAATTCCTTGAAAAAGCTATAAATTAATTAAATATAGAAAGGAATCCATAAATATACCAAAGCTTAACATGGAGTACCACATGTTGTATGTAGAGAGTAGAAAGAGTTTCAAGGCTAGAAGTAAAAAAAATTATTATTTCATGCAGTTATAGCTCAAATTCAATGTATATCAATTAATCTATAATTACACTTAACAAATCAAAATTACCAAATGGATCCAAAAAATTACTAAAATTACACATGAGTCAATCTATGTTCTCTATTGCCTATACAAAAAGTTTTGAAGTCAAACCTCAATTTGATCATCACTTTGACTCGAAATCTTATTGAATCCTTCTCAACGCTACGATTCTTCTTCTGATATACTTTGATTTGTAAACATCATACATGACAGATTGTGTGAAACATGTTCAATTTTTACCATAGCCTCCATGTTTGATATCATGAGATCTAGACAAATCTCATGATTTTCAGACTTTGCTTACTTTTTTTAGAATTTAAAAACCATTCGACCACATGTTCGTGGTCATGTTTTCTAAACAAGATGTTCAAAATTTCTTTTCATTTCCTAGGTAAGGCCTCACACTAGACTCAATAACATGAATATCATGTTTCTACTCATTTTATTCCATTATTTGAATACTTGTAGTTCAAATTTGACTTAAATCAAAAATTCCTTGAAAAAGCAATAAATTAATTAAAAATAGAAAGGAATCTATAAATATACCAAAGCTTAACATGGAGTACCACATGTTGTATGTAGGGAGTAGAAAAAGTTTCATGGCTAGAAGTAAAAAAAAATTATTATTTCATGCAGTTATAACTCAAATTCAATGTATATCAATTAAAATTCTACAATTGCACTTAATAAATTAAAATTATCAAACAGATCCCAAAAAATACTAAAATTACACATGAATCAATCTATGTTCTCTATTGCCTATACGAAAAGTTTTGAAGTCAAACCTCAATTCGATCATCACTTTGCCTTCAAATCTTACCGAATCCTTCTCAACGCTATGATTTTTCTTCTAAGGTACTTTGGTTTGTAAACATCGTATATGATAGATTGTGGGAAACTTGTTCAATTTTTACCACAGCCTCCATGTATGATATCTTGAGATCTTGACAAATCTCATGATTTTCAGACTTCGCTTGCTTTTTTTAGAATTTAAAAAACATTCAGCCACACGTTCATGGTCATGTTTCCTAAACAAGATGTTCGAAATTTCTTTTCATTTCCCAAGTAAGGCCTCACACTAGACTCAGTAACATGAATATCTTTTTTCTACTGATTTTATTCCATTATTTGAATACTTATTGGTCAAGTTTGACTTAAACCAAAAAATTCATGAGATCTTGACAAATCTCATATGATATCATGAGATCTTGACAAATCTCATGAGATCTTGACAAATCTCATGATTTTAAGACTTCGCTTGCTTTTTTTAGAATTTAAAAACCATTTGGCCACACATTCCTGGTCGTGTTTCCTGAACAAGATGTTCAAAATTTCTTTTAATTTCCTAGGTAAGGCCTCACACTAGACTCGGTAACATGAATATCATTTTTCTACTCATTTTATTCCATTATTTGAAAACTTGTTGTTCAAGTTTGACTTAAACCAAAAAATTCATAGAAAAGCAATAAATTAATTAAATATTGCAAACGGATCCATAAATATATCAAAGCTTAACATGGAGTACCACATGTTGTATGTAGCGTGTAGAAAAAGTTTGTAGGACAGAAGTAAAAAGCTTATTATTTCATGAAGTTATAGCTCAAATTCAATGTATATCAATTAAAATTCTATAATTGCACTTAATAAATTAAGATTATCAAACGGATCCCAAAAATTACTAAAATTACGCATGAATCAATATACATTCTCTATTACCAATACAAAAAGTTTTGAAGTCGAACCTCAATTCGATCATCACTTTGACTCCAAATCTTACCGAATCCTTCTCAACGCTATGATTTTTCTTCTGAGATACTTCGGTTTGTAAACATCATACAAGACAAATTGTGTGAAACATGTTCAATTTTTACCATAGCCTCCATGTATGATATCATGAGATCTTAACAAATCTCATGATTTTTAGGCTTCGCTTGCTTTTTTTAGAATTTAAAAACCATTCGGCCACACGTTTATGGTCATGTTTCTTGAACAAGAAGTTCAAAATTTCTTATCATTTCCTAGGTAAGGCCTCACACTAGACTCAGTAACATGAATATCATTTTTCTACTCATGATTTTAAGACTTCGCTTGCTTTTTTTAGAATTTAAAAAACATTCAGCCACACGTTCATGGTCGTGTTTCCTAAACAAGATGTTCGAAATTTCTTTTCATTTCCCAGGTAAGGCCTCACACTAGACTTAGTAACATGAATATCTTTTTTCTACTCATTTTATTCCATTATTTGAATACTTGTTGGTCAAATTTGACTTAAACCAAAAAATTCATAGAAAAGCAATAAATTAATTAAATATTGCAAACGGATCCATAAATATACCAAAGCTTAACATGGAGTACCACATGTTGTATGTAGCGTGTAGAAAAAGTTTGAAGGCCAGAAGTGAAAAAACTTATTATTTCATGAAGTTATAGCTCAAATTAAATGTATATCAATTAAAATTCTATAATTACACTTAATAAATTAAAATTATCAAACAAATCCAAAAAATTACTAAAATCACACATGAATCAATCTATGTTCTCTATTGCCTATACAAAAAGTTTTGAAGTCAAACCTCAATTTGATCGTCACTTTGACTCCAAATCTTACTAAATCCTTCTCAACGCTACGATTCTTCTTCTGATATACTTCGATTTGTAAACATCATACATAACAGATTGTGTGAAACAAGTTCAATTTTTACCATAGCCTCCATGTATGATATCATGAGATCTAGACAAGTCTCATGATTTTCAGACTTTGCTTGCTTTTTTTAGAATTTAAAAACCATTTGGCCACACGTTCGTGGTCGTGTTTTCTAAACAAGTGTTTGAAATTTCTTTTTATTTCCTGGGTAAGGCCTCACACTAGACTCAGTAACATGAATATCATTTTTCTACTCATTTTATTCTATTATTTGAATACTTGCAGTTCAAATTTGACTTAATCCAAAAATTCCTTGAAAAAGCTATAAATTAATTAAATATAGAAAGGAATCCATAAATATACCAAAGCTTAACATGGAGTACCACATGTTGTATGTAGAGAGTAGAAAGAGTTTCAAGGCTAGAAGTAAAAAAAATTATTATTTCATGCAGTTATAGCTCAAATTCAATGTATATCAATTAATCTATAATTACACTTAACAAATCAAAATTACCAAATGGATCCAAAAAATTACTAAAATTACACATGAGTCAATCTATGTTCTCTATTGCCTATACAAAAAGTTTTGAAGTCAAACCTCAATTTGATCATCACTTTGACTCGAAATCTTATTGAATCCTTCTCAACGCTACGATTCTTCTTCTGATATACTTTGATTTGTAAACATCATACATGACAGATTGTGTGAAACATGTTCAATTTTTACCATAGCCTCCATGTTTGATATCATGAGATCTAGACAAATCTCATGATTTTCAGACTTTGCTTACTTTTTTTAGAATTTAAAAACCATTCGACCACATGTTCGTGGTCATGTTTTCTAAACAAGATGTTCAAAATTTCTTTTCATTTCCTAGGTAAGGCCTCACACTAGACTCAATAACATGAATATCATGTTTCTACTCATTTTATTCCATTATTTGAATACTTGTAGTTCAAATTTGACTTAAATCAAAAATTCCTTGAAAAAGCAATAAATTAATTAAAAATAGAAAGGAATCTATAAATATACCAAAGCTTAACATGGAGTACCACATGTTGTATGTAGGGAGTAGAAAAAGTTTCATGGCTAGAAGTAAAAAAAAATTATTATTTCATGCAGTTATAACTCAAATTCAATGTATATCAATTAAAATTCTACAATTGCACTTAATAAATTAAAATTATCAAACAGATCCCAAAAAATACTAAAATTACACATGAATCAATCTATGTTCTCTATTGCCTATACGAAAAGTTTTGAAGTCAAACCTCAATTCGATCATCACTTTGCCTTCAAATCTTACCGAATCCTTCTCAACGCTATGATTTTTCTTCTAAGGTACTTTGGTTTGTAAACATCGTATATGATAGATTGTGGGAAACTTGTTCAATTTTTACCACAGCCTCCATGTATGATATCTTGAGATCTTGACAAATCTCATGATTTTCAGACTTCGCTTGCTTTTTTTAGAATTTAAAAAACATTCAGCCACACGTTCATGGTCATGTTTCCTAAACAAGATGTTCGAAATTTCTTTTCATTTCCCAAGTAAGGCCTCACACTAGACTCAGTAACATGAATATCTTTTTTCTACTGATTTTATTCCATTATTTGAATACTTATTGGTCAAGTTTGACTTAAACCAAAAAATTCATGAGATCTTGACAAATCTCATATGATATCATGAGATCTTGACAAATCTCATGAGATCTTGACAAATCTCATGATTTTAAGACTTCGCTTGCTTTTTTTAGAATTTAAAAACCATTTGGCCACACATTCCTGGTCGTGTTTCCTGAACAAGATGTTCAAAATTTCTTTTAATTTCCTAGGTAAGGCCTCACACTAGACTCGGTAACATGAATATCATTTTTCTACTCATTTTATTCCATTATTTGAAAACTTGTTGTTCAAGTTTGACTTAAACCAAAAAATTCATAGAAAAGCAATAAATTAATTAAATATTGCAAACGGATCCATAAATATATCAAAGCTTAACATGGAGTACCACATGTTGTATGTAGCGTGTAGAAAAAGTTTGTAGGACAGAAGTAAAAAGCTTATTATTTCATGAAGTTATAGCTCAAATTCAATGTATATCAATTAAAATTCTATAATTGCACTTAATAAATTAAGATTATCAAACGGATCCCAAAAATTACTAAAATTACGCATGAATCAATATACATTCTCTATTACCAATACAAAAAGTTTTGAAGTCGAACCTCAATTCGATCATCACTTTGACTCCAAATCTTACCGAATCCTTCTCAACGCTATGATTTTTCTTCTGAGATACTTCGGTTTGTAAACATCATACAAGACAAATTGTGTGAAACATGTTCAATTTTTACCATAGCCTCCATGTATGATATCATGAGATCTTAACAAATCTCATGATTTTTAGGCTTCGCTTGCTTTTTTTAGAATTTAAAAACCATTCGGCCACACGTTTATGGTCATGTTTCTTGAACAAGAAGTTCAAAATTTCTTATCATTTCCTAGGTAAGGCCTCACACTAGACTCAGTAACATGAATATCATTTTTCTACTCATGATTTTAAGACTTCGCTTGCTTTTTTTAGAATTTAAAAAACATTCAGCCACACGTTCATGGTCGTGTTTCCTAAACAAGATGTTCGAAATTTCTTTTCATTTCCCAGGTAAGGCCTCACACTAGACTTAGTAACATGAATATCTTTTTTCTACTCATTTTATTCCATTATTTGAATACTTGTTGGTCAAATTTGACTTAAACCAAAAAATTCATAGAAAAGCAATAAATTAATTAAATATTGCAAACGGATCCATAAATATACCAAAGCTTAACATGGAGTACCACATGTTGTATGTAGCGTGTAGAAAAAGTTTGAAGGCCAGAAGTGAAAAAACTTATTATTTCATGAAGTTATAGCTCAAATTAAATGTATATCAATTAAAATTCTATAATTACACTTAATAAATTAAAATTATCAAACAAATCCAAAAAATTACTAAAATCACACATGAATCAATCTATGTTCTCTATTGCCTATACAAAAAGTTTTGAAGTCAAACCTCAATTTGATCGTCACTTTGACTCCAAATCTTACTAAATCCTTCTCAACGCTACGATTCTTCTTCTGATATACTTTGATTTGTAAACATCATACATAACAGATTGTGTGAAACAAGTTCAATTTTTACCATAGCCTCCATGTATGATATCACGAGATCTAGACAAGTCTCATGATTTTCAGACTTTGCTTGCTTTTTTTAGAATTTAAAAACCATTTGGCCACACGTTCGTGGTCGTGTTTTCTAAACAAGATGTTTGAAATTTCTTTTTATTTCCTGGGTAAGGCCTCACACTAGACTCAGTAACATGAATATCATTTTTCTACTCATTTTATTCTATTATTTGAATACTTGCAGTTCAAATTTGACTTAATCCAAAAATTCCTTGAAAAAGCAATAAATTAATTAAATATAGAAAGGAATCCATAAATATACCAAAGCTTAACATGGAGTACCACATGTTGTATGTAGAGAGTAGAAAGAGTTTCAAGGCTAGAAGTAAAAAAAATTATTATTTCATGCAGTTATAGCTCAAATTCAATGTATATCAATTAAAATTCTATAATTACACTTAATAAATTAAAATTACGCCCCAAAATTTGGCACTTTTGAAAATATAGTTAAAATGATTTATTTGTGAATTTTTATGCACATGAAAACATAGGAAAATAAAAATTTTCATTAATTTAAAATTTAACATAAGGTAGAAACGTGTTTGTTGCATTTATGCCGATCGCACCTCGTGTTTCTATGTGCAAAATGTGTGTTTTTATAAGTTTAGGAGATGAATATCTATCTCTAGGAATTTTTCAGCTTCTTTCTGGAATTTAATTCCTACCTCCTTTACCTTAATCTTTATGTTCCAAGTTCCCAACAATTTTTCTATGAGCTCCAAATACTTTATTTGGGTTCATCATATTCCAAAGTGTCTCTGGAAATTTTCCCCAAATTTTTGGAGGTCTCGGAGTATTTTTCGTAGCTTAAATATCAATTCTAGACTTTTCTAGAATTATTTTATCCACAAAATTAATTAATTCCGAAAATAATAAATCTCTCATTTTTTCCAACCCTCAAAGCCCATGTGCAATAATCCTAATAAATCCTAAAAGGCTCATGCATTTATTTACTAATAGGTTTTAATGATTATTTAGGCCCATTAGTAAATGTAGATGGTGCAACATCAATTAGTACCATATCGCTAGTTGATGTGGATGTGGGGAGTTTTTCTTCCTATATATATCAACCAACCCCTTAGACAAAGCACACCAAAACTACTATCTGGGGAGCCCCTAGTTTGGGAAATCCCTCGTGTAGTAAATTATATTTTCTCCTCTTTCTCTCGCCGTTGTTGTCGCCGTCGTCGTCGCCGTCTTGCTCCTCCTACGCCACCGAGGTACCCGTAGGTAAGACCGCCATCCAAAATGTTTTCCCAGACTTTAGTGTCTTCTTTTAAAAATGTAGTTTCTTCGGTTTAGATCCAAAATACGTTTTCAACTATTTACAGAATTGCTAATGATTTTGTTTTAGCCATAACTTCTCCGTTTTAATTCCGATTTGATCCGTTCAACTTGTGTTAGGTTCGTGATTTCATAATCTACATGTTCATACTACTGTTAAGTATGTTTTTTAACTTTTAAAATTCATGATTATATTTAATCTAATATTTGATTAAAAGAAATATTATTTAAATCATATCTTCTGCGTCTTAGATCCGTTTTAGTCCATTTAAGTTGCGTTAGATTCATAGCATCAAGATCTAAGCGTTAGTAACAGTGTTTATCATGTCACTAATACTAGAATTTCATGGTTTGAATCATATCTTAAATAACAATTATGCAACTAGATTTTATAAATAGAATATGATTTGTTTCACTTTAGTTTTATAAATCAAATATAAATTTGACTTAAATTATAATCTCTATGAAATATCTTATATATGTTTTATATATTTAAAACACATGAAGCTAATAGTTTTATATTTTATCCTATGAGAGAATCTTTCGGTAGATATATCTTTTTTACTGTAGCTTCGATTAGCGTGATTTTCACGTCTGTGTGTTCGTAGCGAGACGTAGATTCGTTCTATAAATTTTTCATCTTGATTTTATGTTTGGTGTACTATTCTAATTTAGATCTATTATTTGCTTCATGTATGATTGTATGAATGCTTGTGTGGTGCTTTATGATTAAGTCTAGTCGGTGAGATATATATGGTAATCAAGAAGAAAAAGAAGAACATTAAAGATTAAAGCTTACCGAAGGATCAGTGTTTAAGGCAAGTATAGCATGGGATCTTTCTTGTTGTTCTATATACATTTAATCATTTAATTCATACTGCATGTGTCTACCTTGACTACCACTAAGGATTTCCTAGTCTTTTGTACTTGTACCTTGATACATATGGGGTATTGCATTGGGTAACTTTGCTAGTGCTCAACTATAACCATGATCTTGTGACTTGACTAATGATATATGCAATAAACATTAAAAAATGCCTTTTAGTAATATGGAACAAGGGGGCTAGATCATTGGGCTATTTTTATGGTGCTCTAGATTCCTCTCCTTAAGGACTTATCTGTAAGTGATCATCCGGGACTTACAGTATAGCTATGAGGGCTATATGGGTCTGGCTTTAGCTCAGTATGAGGACCTTTTCTAGCTTGTTAGTGGTTACCTTTATTGGCATAAGAATGGCTTGATGAATCGGGTATAGTGCGACCTCTGTCCCCTTGAGTATAGGCTACGCGTCATTATGCCATCAGGAATGGGGGCTCTATGTCTATTTGCCGAGTGAATCTAATGACCCTAACTTGTTAGACGAACCTTTGAAAGACTTCATAGTGAACCCTGTTGACCTTCCTTGGTAGTGGGTCAAGAGGTTGTTTACCGCAGGCGAAAGGGTAAATCATGACTCATAGTGAAAGTGTACAACCTCTGCAGAGTGTAAAACTGGTATATCAGCCGTGCTCATGGTCACGAGTGGCCTTGGAACCCTTATGGAATAGATGATGGACACTAATGATATGGATGATGAAGATGCACACTAATGGTTAATTACTTATGCTATTCATTATTCATGTTTACCTGATCATGTGTTTATAGGCTTGTGATAAAGTTATTGCTACTCCTATGCTAAAATTATAACAATTAAAAACTAATTGCAGTTAAACCAGTATCAGCCTTTTGAGCCTCATGAACCCCATGTTATATTTGTTGAGTACGACATGTACTTACGCTTGCTTTATTTTTAATTATTTGGAAAAATCCCAAATGGGTACCAGATTGCTAGAGTTTGGAGGAATTAGGCTTATGATCAACCAGTCAGTTGTCCCTATGGATTTGGAGTCTTCACCCGAGGGTCAGAGTTATCTTTCTGCTATTAGCTATCTGAGGTTATATTCTTTATACTAAGTATGTTATATATTAAGCATTGTCTTTCGATATTACCCTTGTTTGTAACTATATGTGAGATTTGACTTCCTGGGCTCATATATAGTGTGTATCTGGTTTTGTTCTTAAAATCGGGTGCGACAGAGTGGTATCAGAGCAATGCTGACTATGGGACGCAAGCCTAGTAGAAACTAGTCATGCTAAGGTTTAGAAGTTGCTACAAAAACCCTTGCTCTATGAACCTTGATATTTTCTTCTCTACTATATCTCTACCCTTGCTATTCATCTATACCTTGGTGCTTATTTTAAAGTCTTTGTTCTTATCTCCACTCATTGATTTGATATGCTTTTAGAACTATTCCTCATCCCCTTCTTGTGTAATCTGAAGATAAGTCTTAGGATTGTTACCCCTAGCATAATGAGGACGATAGTATTGTAAGTTGAGTCAATGATTGAATTATGCACCTTTATTGCTTATTGAATTGTCATAATGCTTATGATTGTTTTGAATCTTTGTAATGATTGCAATGATCTTGTTGGGTGTTCCCATAATTTTATTTAGTTTATAGGCCTAAGGTATAAGGATTAGTAAAATAAATAGTTGGGATATGGTTTTCTTCTGTTCTCTCCATCCTGTCTTTTTGAAGCAGCCTGCACTCTTTGGTTTATATCTCTGATTTTGGATGATCAAAAATCATGAGAAAATTTTGTACAATAGTATACTTCAATATCTTTCTCTGAGCGCAAGAATCAGCCTGATAGCTATTATGGTTGTGGAGATACGAAAATCACAAGGTGATGCATCTGTGCTGCTTGGAATCTGAAGTCATTTCTGTTGTGCACTATTTTCGATCAAGTTAACTATAGAATTTGGAAAAGTGTTCTACAAGTAAGTTGTGGATAATTTTATAAGCTTTCCAACGGTATAAGCTACAACTTTATTAGATTAACAGAATAAGAGTTACAGCTGTTTTACGATGCTGCTGTTTTTCTGCTCGTGAGGAATTCTAGATTTCTTGTTCTTGTCACATACGCGAGTATCATTAGGATGTCAGAATGTCTTGATATTAGTTAGCTTATCTAGATGGAGATACATGCTAAGCTTGGTGTCCCCTAGTTTATCTTTTCTTAAGGGATGTAGCCAAGTTGAAGAATTTGTAAGGTGAAGTATCCTACGTTCTAGTTTACACAGCGAAAGCATGGTGGTACCCAAAGATGTGAGAGAAACTCAGAGTTTCAATAAGGTTTGATTAAAGGTTCAATGAAGGTTTCTCCAAGATCATTAAGATTTTGGTAGAGCTACTTGAAGAGGTTTTTAAGTTTGTTTGGATCAAGAGACCTCAGCTAAGTGTTGAAGGAGTCCAAGAAAAGATTGAAGTAAAATCTAAGTATTAGTTTTGCTAGATCTGGACAAGATTTTCATATCTACAATGATGCACCTTGTCAAGATGTGGAATGTGTCTTTATACAAGAAGAAAAGTAGTGGTTTGTTCATTAAGTCAACTAAGGAAGCGTGAGTTGAACTAATCGACATGTTATTTGGAGTTATCCATTGTGGAGCGTGGAAGTACTATCTTTTTGGAAGTAAAGGTGACATTTAGGAGGATCATAAGAATCTACAGGACATCTTCACTAAGTTGGTCTTGAGCTTGTGATATCCTTGTTGGAATGAAATTGGTTATGACTTGGAAAAATGCTATTACTTCAAGGAGCAAAGTCATGGTCGATACCCTTAGCAATGGAGAGTCATGCTAAGAAGGTTCGGGTGACACCAAGGATTAAGAGTTGTATTCTCAGATCGAGCAAATTAGTTGGAAACATTAATGTTTTGAAGATTGGTAGTAGAATTTCCTTCTGACCAAGAGATTTGTCAGGCTTCGTTGGAAGGTGAATATTTTAGGGAAGAGATTTGGTATTATAGGAAAGGTGGCCTAGTAATTGGAGATACCTGAAAGTTGTTCAAGGTACCTGTCAAAATCTTAGAATCAGTTGAGCAAGTTACTGGGAGTAAGGATAACCGGTATGCAAAGTAAAGTGGAATTCTTATCAAGACGATGGAACTACACGATAAAGTAAAGAAGAATTCAAATATAGAGTATCTCTATCTCCTAGCCGATGTTTTCTGAATCTCGAGGATGAGATTTATCTTAAGGGGGGTAGAATTGTAACATCCCAAAATTTGCCACTTTTGAAAATAGAGTTAAAATGATTTATTTGTGAATTTTTGTGCACATGAAAACATAGGAAAATAAAATTTTTTATTAATTTAAAATTTATCATAAGGTAGAAACGTGTTTGTTGCATTCATGCCGGTCGCACCTCGTGTTGCTATGTGCAAAATGTGTGTTTTTTTATACGTTTAGGAGATGAATATCTATCTCTAGGAATTTTCTAGATTCTTTCTGGAATTTAATTCCTACCTCCTTCACCTTAATCTTTATGTTCCAAGTTCCCAACAATATTTCTATGAGCTCCAAATACTTTATTTGGGTTCATCATGTTCCAAAGTGTCTTTGAAAATTTTCCCCAAATTTTCTGAGGTCTCGAAGTATTTTTCGTGGCTTAAATATCAATTCTGGACTTTTCTAGAATTATTTTATCCACAAAATTAATTAATTATGAAAATAATAAATCTCTCATTTTTTTCCAACCCTCAAAGCCCATGTGCAATAATCCTAATAAATCCTAAAAGGCCCATGCATTTATTTACTAATAGGTTTTAATGATTATTTAGGCCCATTAATAAATATGGAGGGTGCAATATCAATTAGTACCATATCGCTAGTTGACGTGGATGTGGGGAGTTTTTGTTCCTATATATATTAACCAACCCCTTAGGCAAAGCACACCAAAACTACCATATGGGGAGCCCCTAGTTTGGGAAATCCCTCGTGTAGTAAATTATATTTTTCTCCTCTTTCTCTCGCCGTTGCTGTCACCGTCGTCGTCGCCGTCGCCGTTGTCGTCTTGCTCCTCCTACGCCGCCGAGGTACCCCTAGGTAAGACCGCCATCCAAAATGTTTTCCCAAACTTCGGCGTCATCTTTTAAAAACATAGTTTCTTCGGTTTAGATCCAAAATACGTTTTCAACTATTTATAGAATTGCCACTGATTTTGTTTTAGCCATAACTTCTCCATTTTAACTCTGATTTGATCCGTTCAACTTGTGTTAGGTTCATAATTTCATAATCTACATGTTCATACTACTGTTCAGTATATTTTTAACTTTTAAAATTCATGATTAGATTTAATCTAATATTTGATTAAAAGAAATCTTGTTTAAATCATATCTTCTGCGTCTTAGATCTGTTTTAGTCCATTCAAGTTGCGTTAGATTCATAGCATCAAGATCTACGCGTTAGTAATAGTGTTTATCATGTCACTAATACTAGAATTTCATGGTTTGAATCATATCTTAAATAATAATTATGCAACTGGATTTTATAAATAGAATATGATTTGTTTCACTTTAGTTTTATAAATCAAATCTAAATTTGACTTAAATTATAATCTCTATGAAATATCTTATATATGTTTTTATATATTTAAAACAAATGAAGCTAATAGTTTTATATTTTCTCCTATGAGCGAATCTTTCGGTAGATGTATCTTTTGCACCGTAGCTTCGATTAGCGTGATTTTCACATCTGTGTGTTCGTAGCGAGACGTAGATTCGTTCTACAAACTTTTCATCTTGATTTTATGTTTGGTGTATTGTTCTAATTTAGATCTATTGTTTGCTTCATGTATGATTGTATGAATGCTTGTGTGGTGCTTTATGATTAAGTCCAGTCGGTGAGATATACGTGGTAATTAAGAAGAAAAAGAAGAACATTGAAGATTAAAGCTTACCGAAGGATCGGTGTTTAAGGCAAGTATAGCATGGGATCTTCCTTATTGTCCTATATACCTTTAATCATTTAATTCATACTGCATGTGTCTATCTTGACTACCACTGAGGATTTCCTAGTCTTTTGTACTTGTACCTTGATACCTATGGGATATTGCATTTGGTAGCTTTGCTAGTGCTCAACTACAACCATGATCTTGTGACTTGACTAATGATATATGCAATAAACATTAAAAGATGCTTTTTAGCAACATAGAACAAGGGGGCTAGAGCATTAGGCTATTTTTATGGTGCTCTAGATGCCTCTCGTTAAGGACTTATCTGTAAGTGATCATCCGGGACTTAGAGTACAGCTATGAGGGCTATATGGCTCTGGCTTTAGCTTAGTATGAGGACCTTTTTCTAGCTTGTTAGTGGTTACCTTTATTGGCGTAAGAATGGCTTGATGAATTAGGTATAGTGCGGCCTCTGTCCCTTGAGTATAGGCTGCGTGTCATTGAGCCATCGGGAAGGGAGGCTCTATGTTTGTTTGCCAAGTGAATCTAATGGCCCTAACTTGTTAGACGAACCTTTGAAAGGCTTCATAGTGAACCCTGTTGACCTTCCTTGGTAGTGGGTCAAGAGGCTGATCACCTTGGGTGAAAGGGTAAATCATGACTCATAGTGAAAGTATACAACCTCTGCAGAGTGTAAAACTGGTATATCAGCCGTGCTCATGGTCACGAGCGGCCTTAGAACTCTTATGGAATAGATGATGGACACTAATGATATGGATGATGAAGATGCGCACTAATGGTTAATTGTTTATGCTATTCATTATTCATGTTTACCTGATCATGTGTATAGGGCTTGTGATAAAGTTATTGCTACTCCTATACTAAAATTATGACAATTAAAAACTAATCGTAGTTAAACTAGTGTCAGCCTTTTGAGCCTCATGAACCCCGTGTTATATTTGTTGAGTACGACATATACTTACGCTTGCTTTATTTTCAATTATTTGAAAAAATCCCGGATGGGTACTAGATAGCCAAAGTTTGGAGGAATTAGGCTTATGATCAACCAATCAGTTGTCCCTATAGATTTGGAGTCTTCACCCGAGGGTCAGAGTTATCTTTTTGCTGTTTGCTATCTAAGGTTATATTCTTTATACTAAGTATGTATATATTAAGCATTGTCTTTCGATATTACCCTTGTTTGTAACTATATGTGAGATTTGACTTCCTGGGCGCACATATGGTGTGTATCTGGTTTTGTTCTTAAAACAGAGTGCGACAGATTCATCTTCTGATATACTTCAGTTTGTAAACATCGTACATGATAGATTGTGTGAAACATGTTCAATTTTTACCATAGCCTCTATGTATGATATCATGAGATCTAGACAAATCTCATGATTTTCAAACTTTGCTTGCTTTTTTAGAATTTAAAAACCATTTGTCCACATGTTCGTGGTCGTGTTTTCTAAACAAGATGTTCATAATTTCTTTTCATTTCCTGGGTAAGGCCTCACACTAGACTCAGTAACATGAATATCATTTTTCTACTCATTTTATTCTATTATTTGAATACTTGCAGTTCAAATTTGACTTAAATAAAAAATTCCTTGAAAAAGCAATAAATTAATTAAATATAGAAAGGAATCCATAAATATACCAAAGCTTAACATGGAGTACCACATGTTGTATGTAGAGAGTAGAAAAAGTTTCAAGGCCAGAAGTAAAAAAAAATTATTTCATGCAGTTATAACTCAAATTCAATGTATATCAATTAAAATTCTACAATTGCACTTAATAAATTGAAATTATCAAACGGATCCCAAAAATTACTAAAATTACACATGAATCAATCTATGTTCTCTATTACCTATACGAAAAGTTTTGAAGTCAAACCTTAATTCGATCATCATTTTGACTCCAAATCTTTCCGAATCCTTCTCAACGCTACGATTTTTCTTCTGAGATACTTCGGTTTGTAAACATCGTACATGACAGATTGTGTGAAACCTTTTCAATTTTTACCATAACCTCCACATATGATATCATGAGATCTTGACAAATCTCATTATTTTCGTACTTCGCTTGCTTTTTTTAGAATTTAAAAACCATTCGGCCACACGTTCATGGTCGTGTTTCCTAAACAAGATGTTCGAAATTTCTTTTCATTTCCCAGGAAAGGCCTCACACTAGACTCAGTAACATGAATATCATTTTTCTACTCATTTTATTCCATTATTTGAATACTTGTTATTCAAGTTTGACTTAAACCAAAAAATTCCTAGAAAAGCAATAAATTAATTAAATATTGCAAACAGATCCATAAATATACCAAAGCTTAACATGGAGTACCACATGTTGGATGTAGCGTGTAGAAAAAGGTTGAAGGCCAGAAGTAAAAAAACTTATTATTTCATGAAGTTATAGCTCAAATTCAATGTATATCAATTAAAATTCTATAATTGCACTTAATAAATTAAAATTATCAAATGGATCCCAAAAATTACTAAAATTACACATGAATCAATCTACATTCTCTATTTCCTATACAAAAAGTTTTGAAGTCAAACCTTAATTCCATCGTTAGTTTGACTCCAAATCTTACCGAATCCTTCTCAACACTATGATTTTTCTTCTGAGATACATCGGTTTGTAAACATCGTACATGATAGATTGTGTGAAATATGTTCAATTTTTACCATAGCCTCCACGTATGATATCATGAGATCTTGACAAATCTCATGATTTTCAAACTTTGCTTGCTTTTTTAGAATTTAAAAACCATTTGTCCACATGTTCGTGGTCGTGTTTTCTAAACAAGATGTTCATAATTTCTTTTCATTTCCTGGGTAAGGCCTCACACTAGACTCAGTAACATGAATATCATTTTTCTACTCATTTTATTCTATTATTTGAATACTTGCAGTTCAAATTTGACTTAAATAAAAAATTCCTTGAAAAAGCAATAAATTAATTAAATATAGAAAGGAATCCATAAATATACCAAAGCTTAACATGGAGTACCACATGTTGTATGTAGAGAGTAGAAAAAGTTTCAAGGCCAGAAGTAAAAAAAAAATTATTTCATGCAGTTATAACTCAAATTCAATGTATATCAATTAAAATTCTACAATTGCACTTAATAAATTGAAATTATCAAACGGATCCCAAAAATTACTAAAATTACACATGAATCAATCTATGTTCTCTATTACCTATACGAAAAGTTTTGAAGTCAAACCTTAATTCGATCATCATTTTGACTCCAAATCTTTCCGAATCCTTCTCAACGCTACGATTTTTCTTCTGAGATACTTCGGTTTGTAAACATCGTACATGACAGATTGTGTGAAACCTTTTCAATTTTTACCATAACCTCCACATATGATATCATGAGATCTTGACAAATCTCATTATTTTCGTACTTCGCTTGCTTTTTTTAGAATTTAAAAACCATTCGGCCACACGTTCATGGTCGTGTTTCCTAAACAAGATGTTCGAAATTTCTTTTTATTTCCCAGGAAAGGCCTCACACTAGACTCAGTAACATGAATATCATTTTTCTACTCATTTTATTCCATTATTTGAATACTTGTTATTCAAGTTTGACTTAAACCAAAAAATTCCTAGAAAAGCAATAAATTAATTAAATATTGCAAACAGATCCATAAATATACCAAACCTTAACATGGAGTACCACATGTTGGATGTAGCGTGTAGAAAAAGGTTGAAGGCCAGAAGTAAAAAACTTATTATTTCATGAAGTTATAGCTCAAATTCAATGTATATTAATTAAAATTCTATAATTGCACTTAATAAATTAAAATTATCAAATGGATCCCAAAAATTACTAAAATTACACATGAATCAATCTACATTCTCTATTTCCTATACAAAAAGTTTTGAAGTCAAACCTTAATTCCATCGTTAGTTTGACTCCAAATCTTACCGAATCCTTCTCAACACTATGATTTTTCTTCTGAGATACATCGGTTTGTAAACATCGTACATGATAGATTGTGTGAAATATGTTCAATTTTTACCATAGCCTCCACGTATGATATCATGAGATCTTGACAAATCTCATGATTTTCAGACTTCGCTTGCTTTTTTTAGAATTTAAAAACCATTCGGCCACATGTTCCTAGTCGTGTTTCCTGAATAAGATGTTCGAAATTTCTTTTCATTTCCCAGGTAAGGCCTCACACTAGACTCAGTAACATGAATATCATTTTTCTACTCATTTTATTCCATTATTTGAAAACTTGTTGTTCAAGTTTGACTTAAACCAAAAAAATCATAGAAAAGCAATAAATTAATTAAATATTGCAAACGGATCCATAAATATACCAAAGCTTAACATGGAGTACCACATATTGTATGTAGCGTGTAGAAAAAGTTTGAAGGATAGAAGTAAAAAAACTTATTATTTCATGAAGTTATAGCTCAAATTTAATGTATATCAATTAAAATTCTATAATTGCACTTAATAAATTAAAATTATCAAATGGATCCCAAAAATTACTAAAATTACACATGAATCAATCTACATTCTCTATTTCCTATACAAAAAGTTTTGAAGTCAAACCTCAATTCGATCGTCACTTTGACTCCTAATCTTACTAAATCCTTCTCAACGCTATGATTCTTCTTTTGATATACTTTGGTTTGTAAACATCATACATGATAGATTGTGTGAAACATGTTCAATTTTTACCACAGCCTCCTTGTATGATATCATGAGATCTAGACAAATCTCATGATTTTCATACTTTGCTTGCTTTTTTGAGATTTTAAAAATCATTTGGCCACACATTCGTGGTCGTGTTTCCTGAACAAGATGTTTGAAATTTCTTTTCATTTCTTGGGTCGGACCTCACATTGGAATCAGTAACATAAATATCATTTTTCTACTCATTTTATTCTATTATTTGAAGACTTGCAGTTAAAATTTGAGTTAAACCAAAAAATTTCTTGAAAAAGCAATAAATTAATTAAATATAGAAAGGAATCCATAAATATACCAAAGCTTAACATGGAGTACCACATGTTGTATGTAGAGAGTAGAAAAAGTTCCAAGGCCAGATGTTAAAAAATTATTCTTTCATGCAGTTATAGCTCAAATTCAATGTATATCAATTAAAATTCTACAATTGCACTTAATAAATTAAAATTATCAAATGGATCCCAAAAATTACCAAAATTACACATGAATCAATCTATGTTCTCTATTGCTTATACAAAAAGTTTTGAAGTCAAACCTCTATTTGATCATCACTTTGACTCCTAATCTTACTAAATCCTTCTCAACGCTATGATTTTTCTTTTGATATACTTTAGTTTGTAAACATCATACATGATAGATTGTGTGAAACATGTTCAATTTTTACCACAGCTTCCATGTATGATATCATGAGATCTAGACAAATCTCATGATTTTCAGACTTCGCTTGCTTTTTTTAGATTTTAAAAATCATTTGGCCACACGTTTGTGGTCGTGTTTCCTGAACAAGATGTTTGAAATTTCTTTTCATTTCCTGGGTGGGACCTCACACTAGAATCAGTAACATAAATATCATTTTTCTACTCATTTTATTCTATTATTTGAAGACCTGCTATTCAAATTTGACTTAAACCAAAAAATTTCTTGAAAAAGCAATAAATTAATTAAATATAGAAAGGAATCCATAAATATACCAAAGCTTAACATGGAGTACACATGTTGTATGTAGGGAGTAGAAAAAGTTTCATGTCCAGAAGTTAAAAAATTATTCTTTCATGAAGTTAGAGCTCAAATTCAATGTATATCAATTAAAATTCTACAATTGCACTTAATAAATTAAAATTATCAAATGGATCCCAAAAATTACTAAAATTATACATGAATCAATCTATGTTCTCTATTGCCTATACGAAAAGTTTTGAAGTCAAACCTCAATTCAATCATCACTTTGACTTCAAAGCTTACCAAATCCTTCTCAACGCTATGATTTTTCTTCTGATATACTTCAGTTTGTAAACATCGTACATGACAGATTGTGTGAAACCTTTTTAATTTTTACCACAACCTCCACATATGATATCATGAGAACTTGACAAATCTCATGATTTTCAGACTTCACTTGCTTTTTTTAGAATTTAAATGCCATTCGGCCACACATTCATGGTCGTGTTTCCTGAACAAGATGTTCGAAATTTCTTTTTATTTCCCGGGTAAGGCCGCACACTAGACTCAATAACATGAATATCATTTTTCTACTCATTTTATTCCATTATTTGAATACTTGGTGTTCAAGTTTGACTTAAACCAAAAAATTCCTAGAAAAGCAATAAATTAATTAAATATTGCAAACGGGTCCATGAATATACCAAAGCTTAACATGGAGTACCACATGTTGTATGTAGCGTGTAGAAAAAGTTTGAAGGCCAGAAGTAAAAAAAACTTATTATTTATGGATATTATTTATGAAAAAGTTTTGAAGTCAAACCTTAATTCCATCGTTAGTTTGACTCCAAATCTTACCGAATCCTTCTCAACGCTATGATTTTTCTTCTGAGATACTTCGGTTTGTGAACATCGTACATGATAGATTGTGTGAACACATGTTCAATTTTTACCATAGCCTCCACGTATGATATCATGAGATCTTGACAAATCTCATGATTTTCAGACTTCGCTTGCTTTTTGTAGAATTTAAAAACCATTCGACCACATGGTCCTGGTCGTGTTTCCTGAACAAGATGTTCGAAATTTCTTTTCATTTGCTAGGTAAGGCCTCACACTAGACTCAGTAACATGAATATCATTTTTCTACTCATTTTATTCCATTATTTGAAAACTTGTTGTTCAAGTTTGACTTAAACCAAAAAATTCCTAGAAAAGCAAAAAATTAGTTAAATATTGCAAATGGATCCATAAATATACCAAAGCTTAACATGGAGTACCACATGTTGTACGTAGCGTGTAGAAAAAGTTTGAAGGCCAGAAGTAAAAAAACTTATTATTTATGGATATTATTTATGAAAAAGTTTTGAAGTCAAACCTTAATTCCATCGTTAGTTTGACTCCAAATCTTACCGAATCCTTCTCAACGCTATGATTTTTCTTCCAAGATACTTCAGTTTGTGAACATCGTACATGATAGATTGTGTGAACACATGTTCAATTTTTACCATAGCCTCCACGTATGATATCATAAGATCTTGACAAATCTCATGATTTTCAGACTTCGCTTGCTTTTTTTTAGAATTTAAAAACCATTCGGCCACACGGTCCTGGTCGTGTTTCCTGAACAAGATGTTCGAAATTTCTTTTCATTTCCTAGGTAAGGCCTCACACTAGACTCAGTAACATGAATATCATTTTTCTACTCATTTTATTCCATTATTTGAAAACTTGTTGTTCAAGTTTGACTTAAACCAAAAAATTCCTAGAAAAGCAAAAAATTAATTAAATATTGCAAACGGATCCATAAATATACCAAAGCTTAACATGGAGTACCACATGTTGTATGTAGCATGTAGAAAAAGTTTGAAGGCCAGAAGTAAAAAAACTTATTATTTCATGAAGTTATAGCTCAAATTCAATGTATATCAATTAAAATTCTATAATTGCACTTAATAAATTAAAATTATCAAATGGATCCCAAAAATTACTAAAAATACATAAGAATCAATCTACATTCTCTATTTCCTATACAAAAAGTTTTGAAGTCAAACCTTAATTCCATCGTTAGTTTGACTCCAAATCTTACCGAATCCTTCTCAACGCTATGATTTTGCTTCTAAGATACTTCAGTTTGTAAACATCGTACATGATAGATTGTGTGAAATATATTCAATTTTTACCATAGCCTTCATGTATGATATCATGAGATCTTGACAAATCTCATGATTTTCAGACTTCACTTGCTTTTTTAGAATTTAAAAACCATTCGGCACACGATCGTGGTTGTGTTTTCTAAACAAGATGTTTGAAATTTCTTTTCATTTCTTGGGTAAGGCCTCACACTAGACTCAGTAACATGAATATCATTTTTGTAGCACCCGGTTTTAAGAACAAAACCAGATACACACCATATGTAAGCCTAGGAAGTCAAATCTCATATATAGCTACAAATAAGGGTAATATCAATAGACAATGCTTAAATACATAATGTATTAGTATAAAGAATATAACCTCAGAGTATAGACAGCGGAAAGACAACTCCGATCTTCAGGCGAAGACTCCAAATCCACAGGGACAACTGACTGGTTGATCACAAGCCTAATTCCTCTAAACTCTAGCAATCTGGTATCTATCCGGGATTTTCCAAAGTATTGAAAAGTAAAACAAGCGTAAGTACATGTCGTACTCAACAAATATAACATGGGGTTCATGAGGCTCAAAAGGCTGACACTGGTTTAAATGCGATTAGCTTTCAATGAGTCATGATTTTAGCAATTGAGTAGCAACAAGTTTATCACAAGCCCACAAACACATGATCAGGTAAACATGAATAATGAATAGCATAAACAATTAAACATTAGTGAGCGTCTTCATCATCAGTATCATCTGTGTTCATCATCTATTCCGTAAATGTTCCAAGGCCGCTCGTGACCGTGAGCATGGCTGTTATAATAGTTTTTAACACTCTGCAGAGGTTGTACACTTTCACTGTGAGTCGTGATTTACCCTTTCACCCAAGGTGATCAGCCTCTTGACCCACTACCAAGGAAGGTCGGCAGGGTTCACTATAAAGCCTTTCAAAGGTTCGTCTAACAAGTTAGGGCCATTAGATTCACTCAGCAAATAGATTTAGGAACCCCCCTATCGAATGGCACAATGTCATCACGGCTATACACATAAGAGTAGAGGCTGTCCTATACCCGATTCATCAAGCCATTCTTACGCCAATAAAGGTAACCACTAATAAGTTAGAAAAGGTCCTCATACTAAGCTAAAGCCAGAGCCATATAGCCCTCACAGTTGTACTATAAGTTCTGGATGATCACTTATAGATAAGTCCTTAGAGAGAGGAATCTAGAGCACCATAAAACAGCCCAATGCTCTAGCCCCCTTGTTCCAGGTTGCTAAAAAGCATCTTTTAGTGTTTATTGCATATTACATTTGCAAGTTATAGGATCATGGTTGTAGTTGAGCACTGGCATCATACTACCCAATGCAATACCCCATAGGTATGAAGGCACAAGTACAAAAGTACTAGGAAATCCTTAGTGATAGTCAAGTTGACACATGCAGTATAAATTAAATGATTAAAGGTGTATAGGACAACAAGGAAGATCACATGCTATACTTGCCTTATAAGCTTGCTCAACTTCCTTATAATTTGCTTCTGGTTATCACCTTTCGATCTTCATCGCTCACAAACGATTCTCGTTCTACTCACAATAAGCACCACGCATAGGCAAACATATAAGCAAACAAATAAAATCAACTAAGAATAGTACACCACTCAAGATAAAATAACATACTAAAAGAGGGCAAATTCTATGGTCACAAGATCACAGGAAACATCGATAACAGAACTATCATTAAAAAGAAACGACTATCGAGAATTTTATATATATTATAAAAAAAAGAAAAGCCTACATGCTTCATTTATTTTAATTAAATAAAACCATGTGAAGGTTATTAATTCAAGTTGTGTTTTGATTCAAAAGCGGGTTAAATTGGTCATATTTTATTCATAAATGTTGCCGTATAAATTAAGCAAATTAAACTTTAACTTTGCAAAATAGAATGACATGCGAGAACACATATTTTTGAGTTGAATATATGCAACGTGGTTTAACTAATCAAGTTATAAATAAAGAAAATATATTCATGTAGCAGTTAATTATATCAAATACCATAGTGTAACCCATACATTGCTTTTAGATTAGAAAATTAGTTACATATAGATTAATCAAACTAAGATTTAAATTATAAAACTCAGAAACTTTTAACATGCCAAACGTCATTCCTAACCCATAGATTATGTTGCTATATATGAGTCTAGCGCAACTTGAATGTACTTGAGCCGAGCTGTAATAGGAAAACGGCAGAGGAATGAAGGTTTAGGGGTCTAGTGGAAAGGATGCATAGACTCAATGTTCCTTCCATGCAGCTAAGGTATTGTTCAAAGACTCATGTGAATTATCCCAATTCAAAAAGAAAGAATTAGGAGTGAACACAGAAAGATGGATTACTATAAAATGGTGAGGTAAGCATGGCATCAACCATATATTTGATATATGGCAAGGAACTGAAGGTGCAGATGGCTGTTAATCATGGACGTATGTTCTGCGTTAGCCTGGCAAGACTATGCTTGCATGCTGCATTTGCTTTCGATGTGAGTTCTGACTTTTGCTTGCATGCGGTTGCGGGTGATAGACGGCTCAGCTTGGCTTGGTAATCTGGAAGCAGCAGTAAGCAACGATCGACGACGTACTTTCCTTGGCATGATCGAGGACGTACTTTCCTTGGCATGCTCATCGTCTCTAGCATGAAAAGTTGTGTGCTAGCATAGGCACATAGACACGAGACGATTAGCAACAGAAAGCTACGTATACTGATGATGCTCTAAAGACAACACGTAAAAGAAACCAGAGAGAGAGGAACATGCAGAGGGTCTCACCAGTGACAGAAAACAGCCACGGCAGCTGACGATGCTTCAGGCCTTTAGCATCGGGCTTCTCGGTAGTGCTTGGCTCTGTTGTCTTGCCAGCTAAGAAGCGGCGGGTCTACGGTGTCAAGCAGCACGGCGGTGATGGTGACGATGATGGCAATGATGATGGCAACGGCGACAGCGAGAGAAAGAGGAGAAAAATATAATTTACTACATGAGGGATTTCCCAAACTAGGGGCTCCCCTTATGGTAGTTTTAGTGTGCTTTGCCCAAGGGGTTGATTGATATATATAGGAAGAAAAACTCCCTACATCTACATCAACTAGCAATATGGTACTAATTGATGTTGCACCCTCCACATTTACTAATGGGCCTAAATAATCATTAAAGCCTATTAGTAAATAAATGTATGGGCCTTTTAGGATTTATTAGGATTATTGCACATGGGCTTTGAGGGTTGGAAAAAAATGAGAGATTTATTATTTTTGGAATTAATTAATTTCGTGGATAAAATAATTCTAGAAAAACCCAAAATTGATATTTAAGCCACAAAAATTACTCCGAGACCTCCAAAAATTGGGGCAAAATTCCTAGAGACACTTTGGAACATGATGAACCCAAATAAAGTATTTGGAGCTCATAAAAATATTGTTGGGAACTTGGGACATAAAGATTAAGGTGAAGGAGGTAGGAATTAAATTCTAGAAAGAAGCTAAAAAATTCCTAGAGATAGATATTCATCTACCAAACCTAAAAAACACACATTTTGCACATAGAAACATGAGATGCGATCGGCATGAATGCAACAAACACGTTTCTACCTTATGATAAATTTTAAATTAATGAAAATTTTATTTTCCTATGTTTTCATGTGCACAATAATTCATAAATAAATCATTTTAACTCTATTTCCAAAAGTGGCAAATTTTGGGGTGTTACAATTTTTCTACTCATTTTATTCTATTATTTGAATACTTGCAGTTCAAATTTGACTTAATCCAAAAATTGTAACACCCCAAAATTTGCCACTCAAAATTTGACTTAATTCAAATTTTGGGGTGTTACAATTCTACCCCCCTTAAGATGAATCTCGTCCCCGAGATTTGGACGACGTCGACTCAGAAATAGGAATGCTTCATCTTTGGATTCTTCTTTACTTCCTCGTATAGTTCCATCGTCTTGATAGGGATCCCACTTTACTATACATACCTGTTAATCTTACTCCAACCTCCTCTTGGATTCCCTCAAACACTTACCTGAAGTTTCTTTATCCAAACTAACTTGAAAGCTTCTCTAGTAGCTCTATCAAAATCTTGATGATCTTGGATAAATCTCCCTTGAACTTCTAACTAAACCTCATTGAGACCCTGAACTTCCTTCACATCTTTGGGTACGACCACGTTTCCGCTGTGCAAACTAGAACGTAGGATACTTCACCTTACAAATTCTTCAACTTGGCTACCCCCCTTAAGAAAAGATAAACTAGGGGACACCAAGCTTAGCATGTATCTCCATCTAGATAAGCTAACTAATATCAAGATGTTCTGACATCCCAATGATACTCGCGTATATGGCAAGAACAAGTAATCTAGAATTCCACACAAGCAGAAAAACAGCAGCATCGTAAAACAGCTGTAACTCTCATTCTGTTAATCCAATAAAGTTGTAGCTTATACCATTGGAAAGCTTATAAAATTATCCACAACTTCCTTGTAGATCACTTTTCCAAATTCTGTAGTTAACTTGGTCGAAAATAGTGCACAACAGAAATGACTTCAGATTCCAAACAGCACAGATGCATCGCCTTGTGATTTTCGTATCTCCACAACCATAATAGCTATTAGGCTGATTCTTATGCTCAGAGAACGATATTGAAGTATACTATTGTCCAAAATTTTCTCATGATTTTTGATCATCCAAAATCAGAGATATAAACCAAAGAGTGCAGGCTACTTCAAAAAGACAGGATGGAGAGAACAGAAGAAAACCATATCCCAACTATTTATTTCACTAATCCTTATACCTTAGGCCTATAAACTAAATGAAATTATGGGAACACCCAACAAGATCATTGCAATCATTACAAAGATGCAAAACAATCATAAGCATTATGACAATTCAACAAGCAATAAAGATATACAACTCAATCATTGACTCAACTTGCGATACTATCGTTCTCATTGTACAAGGGATAACAATCCTAAGACTTATCTTCAGATTACGCAAGAAGGTGATGAGGAACAGTTCTAAAAGCATATCAAATCAAGGAGTAAAGATGATAATAAAGTCTTTAAAATAAGCACCAAGGTAGAGATGAATAGCAATGGTAGAGATACAATAGAGAAGAAAATATCAAGGTTCAGAGAGCAAGAATTTTTGTAGCAATTTCTAAACCTTAGAACGATCAGTTTCTAACTAGGCTTGCGTCCTACAGTCAGCATTGCTTTGATACCACTCTGTAGCACCCGGTTTTAAGAACAAAACTAGATACACACCATATGTGAGCCTAGGAAGTTAAATCTCACATATAGCTACAAATAAGGGTAATATCAACAGACAATGCTTAAATACATAACGTATTAGTATAAAGAATATAACCTCAGAGTATAGATAGCGGAAAGATAACTCCGATCTTCAGGCGAAGACTCCAAATCCATAGGGACAACTGACTGGTTGATCACAAGCCTAATTCCTCCAAACTCTAGCAATCTGGTACCCATCCGGGATTTTTCCAAAGTATTGAAAAGTAAAACAAGCGTAAGTACATGTCGTACTCAACAAATATAACATGGGGTTCATGAGGCTCAAAAGGCTGACACTGGTTTAACTGTGATTAGCTTTTAATGAGTCATGATTTTAGCAATTGAGTAGCAACAAGTTTATCACAAGCCCACAAACACATGATCAGGTAAACATGAATAATGAATAGCATAAACAATTAAACATTAGTGAGCATCTTCATCATCAGTATCATCTGTGTTCATCATCTATTTCGTAAATGTTCCAAGGCCGCTTGTGACAATGAGCACGGCTGTTATAACAGTTTTTAACACTCTATAGAGGTTGTACACTTTCACTGTGAGTCGTAATTTACCCTTTCGCCCGAGGTGATCAGCCTCTTGACCCACTACCAAGGAAGGTCGGCAGGGTTCACTATGAAGCCTTTCAAAGGTTTGTCTAACAAGTTAGGGCCATTAGATTCACTCGGCAAATAGATTTAGGAACCCCCCTGTCGAATGGCACAATTCCATCACGGCGATACACATAAGAGTAGAGGCTGTCCTATACCTAATTCGTCAAGTCATTCTAACGCTAATAAAGGTAACCACTAACAAGCTAGAAAAGATCCTCATACTGAGCTAAAGCCAGAGCCATATAGCCCTCACAGTTGTACTGTAAGTCCCGGATGATCACTTACAGATAAGTCCTTAGGGAGAGGAATCTAGAGCACCATAAAACAGCCCAATGCTCTAGCCCTCTTGTTCCAGGTTGCTGAAAAGCATCTTTTAGTTTTTATTGCATATTACATTAGTCAAGTTATAGGATCATGGTTGTAGTTGAGCAGTAGCATCATACTACCCAATGCAATACCCCATAGGTATGAAGGCACAAGTACAAAAGTACTAGGAAATCCTTAGTGGTAGTCAAGGTAGACACATGCAGTATGAATTGAATGATTAAAGGTGTATAGGACAATATAGAAGATCCCATGCTATACTTGCCTTATAAGCTCGCTCAACTTCCTCATAATTTGCTTCTGGTTATCACCTTCCGATCTTCATCGCTCACAAACGATTCTCGTTCTACTCACAATAAGCACCACGCATAGGCAAACATATAAGCAAACAAATAAAATCAACTAAGAATAGTACACCACTCAAGATAAAATAACATACTAAAAGAGGGCAAATTCTATGGTCACAAGATCACAGGAAACATCGATAACAGAACTATCATTAAAAAGAAACGACTATCGAGAATTTTATATATATTATAAAAAAAAGAAAAGCCTACATGCTTCATTTATTTTAATTAAATAAAACCATGTGAAGGTTATTAATTCAAGTTGTGTTTTGATTCAAAAGCGGGTTAAATTGGTCATATTTTATTCATAAATGTTGCCGTATAAATTAAGCAAATTAAACATTAACTTTGCAAAATAGAATGACATGCGAGAACACATATTTTTGAGTTGAATATATGCAACGTGGTTTAACTAATCAAGTTATAAATAAAGAAAATATATTCATGTAGCAGTTAATTATATCAAATACCATAGTGTAACCCATACATTGCTTTTAGATTAGAAAATTAGTTACATATAGATTAATCAAACTAAGATTTAAATTATAAAACTCAGAAACTTTTAACATGCCAAACGTCATTCCTAACCCATAGATTATGTTGCTATATATGAGTCTAGCGCAACTTGAATGTACTTGAGCCGAGCTGTAATAGGAAAACGGCAGAGGAATGAAGGTTTAGGGGTCTAGTGGAAAGGATGCATAGACTCAATGTTCCTTCCATGCAGCTAAGGTATTGTTCAAAGACTCATGTGAATTATCCCAATTCAAAAAGAAAGAATTAGGAGTGAACACAGAAAGATGGATTACTATAAAATGGTGAGGTAAGCATGGCATCAACCATATATTTGATATATGGCAAGGAACTGAAGGTGCAGATGGCTGTTAATCATGGACGTATGTTCTGCGTTAGCCTGGCAAGACTATGCTTGCATGCTGCATTTGCTTTCGATGTGAGTTCTGACTTTTGCTTGCATGCGGTTGCGGGTGATAGACGGCTCAGCTTGGCTTGGTAATCTGGAAGCAGCAGTAAGCAACGATCGACGACGTACTTTCCTTGGCATGATCGAGGACGTACTTTCCTTGGCATGCTCATCGTCTCTAGCATGAAAAGTTGTGTGCTAGCATAGGCACATAGACACGAGACGATTAGCAACAGAAAGCTACGTATACTGATGATGCTCTAAAGACAACACGTAAAAGAAACCAGAGAGAGAGGAACATGCAGAGGGTCTCACCAGTGACAGAAAACAGCCACGGCAGCTGACGATGCTTCAGGCCTTTAGCATCGGGCTTCTCGGTAGTGCTTGGCTCTGTTGTCTTGCCAGCTAAGAAGCGGCGGGTCTACGGTGTCAAGCAGCACGGCGGTGATGGTGACGATGATGGCAATGATGATGGCAACGGCGACAGCGAGAGAAAGAGGAGAAAAATATAATTTACTACACGAGGGATTTCCCAAACTAGGGGCTCCCCTTATGGTAGTTTTAGTGTGCTTTGCCCAAGGGGTTGATTGATATATAGGAAGAAAAACTCCCTACATCTACATCAACTAGCAATATGGTACTAATTGATGTTGCACCCTCCACATTTACTAATGGGCCTAAATAATCATTAAAGCCTATTAGTAAATAAATGTATGGGCCTTTTAGGATTTATTAGGATTATTGCACATGGGCTTTGAGGGTTGGAAAAAAATGAGAGATTTATTATTTTTGGAATTAATTAATTTCGTGGATAAAATAATTCTAGAAAAACCCAAAATTGATATTTAAGCCACAAAAATTACTCCGAGACCTCCAAAAATTGGGGCAAAATTCCTAGAGACACTTTGGAACATGATGAACCCAAATAAAGTATTTGGAGCTCATAAAAATATTGTTGGGAACTTGGGACATAAAGATTAAGGTGAAGGAGGTAGGAATTAAATTCTAGAAAGAAGCTAAAAAATTCCTAGAGATAGATATTCATCTACCAAACCTAAAAAATACACATTTTGCACATAGAAACATGAGATGCGATCGGCATGAATGCAACAAACACGTTTCTACCTTATGATAAATTTTAAATTAATGAAAATTTTATTTTCCTATGTTTTCATGTGCACAATAATTCATAAATAAATCATTTTAACTCTATTTCCAAAAGTGGCAAATTTTGGGGTGTTACAATTTTTCTACTCATTTTATTCTATTATTTGAATACTTGCAGTTCAAATTTGACTTAATCCAAAAATTGTAACACCCCAAAATTTGCCACTCAAAATTTGACTTAATTCAAATTTTGGGGTGTTACAATTCTACCCCCCTTAAGATGAATCTCGTCCCCGAGATTTGGACGACGTCGACTCAGAAATAGGAATGCTTCATCTTTGGATTCTTCTTTACTTCCTCGTATAGTTCCATCGTCTTGATAGGGATCCCACTTTACTATACATACCTGTTAATCTTACTCCAACCTCCTCTTGGATTCCCTCAAACACTTACCTGAAGTTTCTTTATCCAAACTAACTTGAAAGCTTCTCTAGTAGCTCTATCAAAATCTTGATGATCTTGGATAAATCTCCCTTGAACTTCTAACTAAACCTCATTGAGACCCTGAACTTCCTTCACATCTTTGGGTACGACCATGTTTCCGCTGTGCAAACTAGAACGTAGGATACTTCACCTTACAAATTCTTCAACTTGGCTACCCCCCTTAAGAAAAGATAAACTAGGGGACACCAAGCTTAGCATGTATCTCCATCTAGATAAGCTAACTAATATCAAGATGTTCTGACATCCCAATGATACTCGCGTATATGGCAAGAACAAGTAATCTAGAATTCCACACAAGCAGAAAAACAGCAGCATCGTAAAACAGCTGTAACTCTCATTCTGTTAATCCAATAAAGTTGTAGCTTATACCATTGGAAAGCTTATAAAATTATCCACAACTTCCTTGTAGATCACTTTTCCAAATTCTGTAGTTAACTTGGTCGAAAATAGTGCACAACAGAAATGACTTCAGATTCCAAACAGCACAGATGCATCGCCTTGTGATTTTCGTATCTCCACAACCATAATAGCTATTAGGCTGATTCTTATGCTCAGAGAACGATATTGAAGTATACTATTGTCCAAAATTTTCTCATGATTTTTGATCATCCAAAATCAGAGATATAAACCAAAGAGTGCAGGCTACTTCAAAAAGACAGGATGGAGAGAACAGAAGAAAACCATATCCCAACTATTTATTTCACTAATCCTTATACCTTAGGCCTATAAACTAAATGAAATTATGGGAACACCCAACAAGATCATTGCAATCATTACAAAGATGCAAAACAATCATAAGCATTATGACAATTCAACAAGCAATAAAGATATACAACTCAATCATTGACTCAACTTGCGATACTATCGTTCTCATTGTACAAGGGATAACAATCCTAAGACTTATCTTCAGATTACGCAAGAAGGTGATGAGGAACAGTTCTAAAAGCATATCAAATCAAGGAGTAAAGATGATAATAAAGTCTTTAAAATAAGCACCAAGGTAGAGATGAATAGCAATGGTAGAGATACAATAGAGAAGAAAATATCAAGGTTCAGAGAGCAAGAATTTTTGTAGCAATTTCTAAACCTTAGAACGATCAGTTTCTAACTAGGCTTGCGTCCTACAGTCAGCATTGCTTTGATACCACTCTGTAGCACCCGGTTTTAAGAACAAAACTAGATACACACCATATGTGAGCCTAGGAAGTTAAATCTCACATATAGCTACAAATAAGGGTAATATCAACAGACAATGCTTAAATACATAACGTATTAGTATAAAGAATATAACCTCAGAGTATAGATAGCGGAAAGATAACTCCGATCTTCAGGCGAAGACTCCAAATCCATAGGGACAACTGACTGGTTGATCACAAGCCTAATTCCTCCAAACTCTAGCAATCTGGTACCCATCCGGGATTTTTCCAAAGTATTGAAAAGTAAAACAAGCGTAAGTACATGTCGTACTCAACAAATATAACATGGGGTTCATGAGGCTCAAAAGGCTGACACTGGTTTAACTGTGATTAGCTTTTAATGAGTCATGATTTTAGCAATTGAGTAGCAACAAGTTTATCACAAGCCCACAAACACATGATCAGGTAAACATGAATAATGAATAGCATAAACAATTAAACATTAGTGAGCATCTTCATCATCAGTATCATCTGTGTTCATCATCTATTTCGTAAATGTTCCAAGGCCGCTTGTGACAATGAGCACGGCTGTTATAACAGTTTTTAACACTCTATAGAGGTTGTACACTTTCACTGTGAGTCGTAATTTACCCTTTCGCCCGAGGTGATCAGCCTCTTGACCCACTACCAAGGAAGGTCGGCAGGGTTCACTATGAAGCCTTTCAAAGGTTTGTCTAACAAGTTAGGGCCATTAGATTCACTCGGCAAATAGATTTAGGAACCCCCCTGTCGAATGGCACAATTCCATCACGGCGATACACATAAGAGTAGAGGCTGTCCTATACCTAATTCGTCAAGTCATTCTAACGCTAATAAAGGTAACCACTAACAAGCTAGAAAAGATCCTCATACTGAGCTAAAGCCAGAGCCATATAGCCCTCACAGTTGTACTGTAAGTCCCGGATGATCACTTACAGATAAGTCCTTAGGGAGAGGAATCTAGAGCACCATAAAACAGCCCAATGCTCTAGCCCTCTTGTTCCAGGTTGCTGAAAAGCATCTTTTAGTTTTTATTGCATATTACATTAGTCAAGTTATAGGATCATGGTTGTAGTTGAGCAGTAGCATCATACTACCCAATGCAATACCCCATAGGTATGAAGGCACAAGTACAAAAGTACTAGGAAATCCTTAGTGGTAGTCAAGGTAGACACATGCAGTATGAATTGAATGATTAAAGGTGTATAGGACAATATAGAAGATCCCATGCTATACTTGCCTTATAAGCTCGCTCAACTTCCTCATAATTTGCTTCTGGTTATCACCTTCCGATCTTCATCGCTCACAAATGATTCTTGTTCTACTCACAGCAAGCACCATGCATAGGCAAACATATAAGCAAACAAATAAAATCAACTAAGAACAGTACACCACTCAAGATAAAATAACGTACTAAAAGAGAGCTAATTCTATGGTCACAGGATCATAGGAAACATCGATAATAGAACTATCGTTAAAAAGAAACGACTATCGAGAATTTTATATATATTATAAAAAACAGAAAAGCCTACATGCTTCATTTATTTTAATTAAATAAAACCATGTGAAGGTTATTAATTCAAGTTGTATTTTGATTCAAAAGCGGGTTAAACTGGTCATATTTTATTCATAAATGTTGCGGTATAAATTAAGCAAATTAAACTTTAACTTTGCAAAATAGAATGACATGCGAGAACACATATTTTTGAGTTGAATATATGCAATGTGGTTTAACTAATCAAGTTATAAATAAAGAAAATATATTCATGTAGCAGTTAATTATATCAAATACCGTAGTGTAACCCATACATTGCTTTTAGATTAGAAAATTAGTTACATACAGATTAATCAAACTAAGATTTAAATTATAAAACTCAGAAACTTTTAACATGCTAAACATCATTCCTAACCCATAGATTATGTTGCTATATACGAGTCTAGCGCAACTTGAATGGACTTGAGCCGAGCTGTAATAGGAAAACGGTAGAGGAATGAAGGTTTAGGGGTCTAGTGGAAAGGATGCATAGACTCAATGTTCCTTCCATGTAGCTAAGGTATTGTTCAAAGACTCATGTGAATTATCCCAATTCAAAAAGAAAGAATTAGGAGTGAACACAGAAAGATGGATTACTACGCAATGGTGAGGTAAGCATGGCATCAGCCATATATTTGATATATGGCAAGGAACTAAAGGTGCGGATGGCTGTTAATCATGGATGTACGTTCTGCTCTAGCCCGGCAAGACTACGCTTGCATGCTGCATTTGCTTTTGATGTGAGTTCTGACTTTTGCTTGCATGCGGTTGCGGGTGATAGACGGCTCAGCTTGGCTTGGTAATCTAGAAGCAGCAGCAAGCAACGATCGATGATGTACTTTCCCTGGCATGATCGAGGACGTACTTTCCTTGGCATGCTCATCGGCTCTAGCATGAAAAGCTATGTGCTAGTGTAGGCACATAGACACGGGACGGTTGGCAACAGAAAGCTACGTATACTGATGATGCTCCAAAAACAACACGTAAAAGAAAACTAGAGAGAGAGAGGAACATGCAGAGGGTCTCACCAGTGACAGAAAATAGCCACGGCAGCTGACGATGCTTTAGGCCTTTAGGATCGGGCTTCTCGGTAGTGCTTGGCTCTGTTGTCTTGCCAGCTAGGAAGCGGTGGGTCTACGGCGTCAGGCAGCGCGGCGGCGACGGCGACGATGACAGCAACGGCGATGGCAATGGCGACAGCGAGAGAAAGAGGAGAAAAATATAATTTACTACATGAGGGATTTCCCAAACTAGGGGCTCCCCTTACGGTAGTTTTGGTGTGCTTTGCCCAAGGGGTTGATTGATATATATAGGAAGAAAAACTCTCTACATCTACATCAACTAGCAATATGGTACTAATTGATGTTGTACCCTCCACATTTACTAATGGACCTAAATAATCATTAAAGCCTATTAGTAAATAAATGCATGGGCCTTTTAGGATTTATTAGGATTATTGTACATGGGCTTTGAGGGTTGGAAAAAAATGAGAGATTTATTATTTTCGGAATTAATTAATTTCGTGGATAAAATAATTCTAGAAAAACCCAAAATTGATATTTAAGCCACGAAAATTACTCAGAGACCTCCGAAAATTGGGGCAAAATTCCCAGAGACACTTTAGAATATGATGAACCCAAATAAAGTATTTAGAGCTCATAAAAATATTGTTGGAAACTTGGAACATAAAGATTAAGGTGAAGGAGGTAGGAATTAAATTCTAGAAAGAAGCTGGAAAATTCCTAGAGATAGATATTCATCTACCAAACCTTAAAAACACACATTTTGCACATAGAAACATGAGATGCGACCGGCATGAATGCAACAAACATGTTTCTACCATATGATAAATTTTAAATTAATAAAAATTTTATTTTCCTATGTTTTCATGTGCACAATAATTCACAAAAAAATCATTTTAACTCTATTTCCAAAAGTGGCAAATTTTGGGGTGTTACAAATTTTCTACTCATTTTATTCTATTATTTGAATACTTGCAGTTCAAATTTGACTTAATCCAAAAATTCCTTGAAAAAGCAATAAATTAATTAAATATAGAAATGAATCCATAAATATACCAAAGCTTAACATGGAGTACCACATGTTGTATGTAGAGAGTAGAAAAAGTTTCAAGGCCAGAAGTAAAAAAATTATTATTTCATGCAGTTATAGCTCAAATTCAATGTATATCAATTAAAATTCTACAATTGCACTTAATAAATTAAAATTATTAAATGGATCCCAAAAATTACTAAAATTATACATGAATCAATCTATGTTCTCTATTACCCATATGAAAAGTTTTGAAGTCAAACCTTAATTCGATCATCACTTTGACTCTAAATCTTACCGAATCCTTCTCAACGCTATGATTTTTCTTCTGAGATACTTCAGTTTGTAAACATCGTACATGATAGATTGTGCAAAACATGTTCAATTTTTACCAGGCTCCACGTATGATATCATGATATCTTGACAAATCTCAAGATTTTCAGACTTCGCTTGCTCTTTTTAGAATTTAAAAAGCATTTGGCCACATGTTCATGGTTGTGTTTCCAAAACAAGATGTTTGAAATTTCTTTTCATCTCTCGGGTAAGGCCTCACACTAGACTCAGTAATAAGAATATCATTTTTCTACTCATTTTATTCCATTATTTGAATACTTGTCATTCAAGATTGACTTAAAAAAATTCCTAGAAAAGTAATAAATTAATTAAATATTGCAAACGGATCCAGAAATATGGCAAAGCTTAACATGGAGTACCACATGTTGTATGTAGTGTGTAGAAAAATTTTGAAGGCCAGAAGTAAAAAAAAACTTATTATTTCATGAAGTTATAGCTCAAATTCAATGTATATCAATTAAAATTCTATAATTACACTTAATAAATTAAAATTATCAAACAGATCCAAAAAATTACCAAAATTACACATGAATCAATCTATGTTCTCTATTGCCTATACAAAAAGTTTTGAAGTCAAACCTCAATTTGATCATCACTTTGACTCCAAATCTTACTAAATCCTTCTCAACGCTATGATTGTTCTTCTGATATACTTCGGTTTGTAAACATCGTACATGACAGATTGTGTGAAACATGTTTAGTTTTTACCACAGCCTTTATGTATGATATCAAGAGATCTAGACAAATCTCATGATTTTTAGACTTTGCTTGCTTTTTTTAGAATTTAAAAATCATTCGGCCACACATTCATGGTCGTGTTTTCTAAACAAGATGTTCGAAATTTCTTTTCATTTCTTAGGTAAGGCCTCACACTAGACTCAGTAACATGAATATCATTTTTCTACTCATTTTATTCTATTATTTGAATACTTGGAGTTCAAATTTGACTTAATCCAAAAATTCCTTGAAAAAGCAATAAATTAATTAAATATAGAAAGGAATACAGAAATATACCAAAGCTTAACATGGAGTACCACATGTTGTATGTAGAGAGTAGAAAAAGTTTCAAGGCTAGAAGTAAAAAAAAATATTATTTCATGAAGTTATTGCTCAAATTCAATGTATATCAATTAATCTATAATTACACTTAACAAATCAAAATTATCAAATGGATCCAAAAAATTACTAAAATTACACATGAATCAATCTATGTTCTCTATTGCCTATACAAAAAGTTTTGAAGTCAAACCTCAATTTGATCATCACTTTGACTCAAAATCTTATTGAATCCTTCTCAACGCTATGATTCTTCTTCTGATATACTTTGGTTTGTAAACATCGTACATGATAGATTGTGTGAAACATGTTTAATTTTTACCATAACCTCTATGTATGATATAAAGAGATCTAGACAAATCTCATGATTTTTAGACTTTGCTTGCTTTTTTTTAGAATTTAAAAATCATTCAGCCACACGTTCATGGTCATGTTTTCTAAACAAGATGTTCAAAATTTCTTTTCATTTCTTGGGTAAGGCCTGACACTAGACTTAGTAACATGAATATCATTTGTGTACTCATTTTATTCTATTATTTGAATACTTGGAGTTCAAATTTGACTTAATCCAAAAATTCCTTGAAAAAGCAATAAATTAATTAAATATAGAAAGGAATCCATAAATATACCAAAGCTTAACATGGAGTACCACATGTTGTATGTAGAGAGTAGAAAAAGTTTCAAGGCTAGAAGTAAAAAAATTATTATTTCATGAAGTTATAGCTCAAATTCAATGTATATAAATTAATCTATAATTACACTTAACAAATCAAAATTATCAAATGGATCCAAAAAATTACTAAAATTACACATGAATCAATCTATGTTCTCTATTGCCTATACAAAAAGTTTTGAAGTCAAACCTCAATTTGATCGTCACTTTGACTCAAAATCTTATTGAATCCTTCTCAACGCTACGATTCTTCTTCTAATATACTTCGGTTTGTAAACATCATTCATGACAGATTGTGTGAAACATGTTCAATTTTTACCACAACCTCTATGTATGATATCAAGAGATCTAGACAAATCTCATGATTTTCAGACTTTGCTTGCTTTTTTTAGAATTTAAAAATCATTCGGCCACACATTCATGGTCATGTTTTCTAAACAAGATGTTCGAAATTTCTTTTCATTTCTTGGGTAAGGCCTCACACTAGACTCAGTAGCATGAATATCATTTTTCTACTCATTTTATTCTATTATTTGAATACTTGCAGTTCAAATTTGACTTAATCCAAAAATTCCTTGAAAAAGCAATAAATTAATTAAATATAGAAAGGAATCCATAAATATACCAAAGCTTAACATGGAGTATCACATGTTGTATGTAGAGAGTAGAAAAAGTTTCAAGGCCAGAAGTAAAAAAATTATTATTTCATGCAGTTACAGCTCAAATTCAATGTATATCAATTAGAATTCTATAATTGCACTTAATAAATTAAAATTATCAAATGGATCCCAAAAATTACTAAAATTATACATGAATCGATCTATGTTCTCTATTGTCTATACGAAAAGTTTTGAAGCCAAACCTCAATTCGATCATCACTTTGACTCTAAATCTTACCGAATCCTTCTCAACGCTACGATTTTTCTTCTGAGATACTTCGGTTTGTAAACATCATACATGATAGATTGTGTGAAACCTGTTCAATTTTTACCACAGTCTCCACGTATCATATCATGATATCTTGACAAATCTCAAGATTTTCAGACTTTGCTTGCTCTTTTTAGAATTTAAAAAGCATTTGGCCACACGTTCATGGTTGTGTTTCCAAAACAAGATGTTTGAAATTTCTTTTCATCTCTCGGGTAAGGCCTCACACTAGACTCAGTAACAAGAATATCATTTTTCTACTCATTTTATTCCATTATTTGAATACTTGTCGTTCAATTTTGACTTAAAAAATTCCCAGAAAAGCAATAAATTAATTAAATATTGCAAACGGATCCATAAATATGCCAAAGCTTAACATGGAGTACCACATGTTGTATGTAGCATGTAGAAAAAGTTTTAAGGCCAGAAGTAAAAAAATTATTATTTCATGAAGTTATAGCTCAAATTCAATGTATATCAATTAATCTATAATTACACTTAACAAATCAAAATTATCAAATGGATCCAAAAAATTACTAAAATTACACATGAGTCAATCTATGTTCTCTTTTGCCTATACAAAAAGTTTTGAAGTCAAACCTCAATTTGATCATCACTTTGACTCGAAATCTTATTGAATCCTTCTCAACGCTGTGATTCTTCTTCTGATATACTTCGGTTTGTAAACATCGTACATGACAGATTGTGTGAAACATGTTTAATTTTTACCACAGCCTCTATGTATGATATCAAGAGATCTAGACAAATCTCATGATTTTTAGACTTTGCTTGCTTTTTTTAGAATTTAAAAATCATTTGGCCACACGTTCATGGTCGTGTTTTCTAAACAAGATGTTCAAAATTTCTTGTCATTTCTTGGGTAAGGCCTCACACTAGACTCAGTAACATGAATATCATTTTTCTACACATTTTATTCTATTATTTGAATACTTGCAGTTCAAATTTGACTTAATCCAAAAATTCCTTGAAAAAGCAATAAATTAATTAAATATAGAAAGGAATCCATAAATATACCAAAGCTTAACATGGAGTACCACATGTTGTATGTAGAGAGTAGAAAAAGTTTCAAGGCCAGAAGTAAAAAAAAATATTATTTCATGAAGTTATAGCTCAAATTCAATGTATATCAATTAATCTATAATTACACTTAACAAATCAAAATTATCAAATGGATCCAAAAATTACTAAAATTACACATGAGTCAATCTATGTTCTCTTTTGCCTATACAAAAAGTTTTGAAGTCAAACCTCAATTTGATCATCACTTTGACTCGAAATCTTATTGAATCCTTCTCAACGCTGTGATTCTTCTTCTGATATACTTCGGTTTGTAAACATCATACATGACAGATTGTGTGAAACATGTTTAATTTTTACCACAACCTCTATGTATGATATCAAGAGATCTAGACAAATCTCATGATTTTTAGACTTTGCTTGCTTTTTTTAGAATTTAAAAATCATTTGGCCACACGTTCATGGTCGTGTTTTCTAAACAAGATGTTCAAAATTTCTTTTCATTTCTTGGGTAAGGCCTCACACTAGACTCAGTAACATGAATATCATTTTTCTACACATTTTATTCTATTATTTGAATACTTGCAGTTCAAATTTGACTTAATCCAAAAATTCCTTGAAAAAGCAATAAATTAATTAAATATAGAAAGGAATCCATAAATATACCAAAGCTTAACATGGAGTACCACATGTTGTATGTAGAGAGTAGTAAAAGTTTCAAGGCCAGAAGTAAAAAAAAATATTATTTCATGAAGTTATAGCTCAAATTCAATGTATATCAATTAATCTATAATTACACTTAACAAATCAAAATTATCAAATGGATCCAAAAAATTACTAAAATTACACATGAGTCAATCTATGTTCTCTTTTGCCTATACAAAAAGTTTTGAAGTCAAACCTCAATTTGATCATCACTTTGACTCGAAATCTTATTGAATCCTTCTCAACGCTGTGATTCTTCTTCTGATATACTTCGGTTTGTAAACATCATACATGACAGATTGTGTGAAACATGTTTAATTTTTACCACAGCCTCTATGTATGATATCAAGAGATCTAGACAAATCTCATGATTTTTAGACTTTGCTTACTTTTTTTAGAATTTAAAAATCATTTGGCCACACGTTCATGGTCGTGTTTTCTAAACAAGATGTTCGAAATTTCTTTTCATTTCTTGGGTAAGGCCTCACACTAGACTCAGTAACATGAATATCATTTTTCTACACATTTTATTCTATTATTTGAATACTTGCAGTTCAAATTTGACTTAATCCAAAAATTCCTTGAAAAAGCAATAAATTAATTAAATATAGAAAGGAATCCATAAATATACCAAAGCTTAACATGGAGTACCACATGTTGTATGTAGAGAGTAGAAAAAGTTTCAAGCCAGAAGTAAAAAAATTATTATTTCATGAAGTTATAGCTCAAATTCAATGTATATCAATTAATCTATAATTACACTTAACAAATCAAAATTATCAAATGGATCCAAAAAATTACTAAAATTACACATGAGTCAATCTATGTTCTCTTTTGCCTATACAAAAAGTTTTGAAGTCAAACCTCAATTTGATCATCACTTTGACTCGAAAACTTATTGAATCCTTCTCAACGATGTGATTCTTCTTCTGATATACTTCGGTTTGTAAACATCGTACATGACAGATTGTGTGAAACATGTTTAATTTTTACCACAGCCTCTATGTATGATATCAAGAGATCTAGACAAATCTCATGATTTTTAGACTTTGCTTGCTTTTTTTAGAATTTAAAAATCATTTGGCCACACGTTCATGGTCGTGTTTTCTAAACAAGATGTTCAAAATTTCTTTTCATTTCTTAGGTAAGGCCTCACACTAGACTCAGTAACATGAATATCATTTTTCTACACATTTTATTCTATTATTTGAATACTTGCAGTTCAAATTTGACTTAATCCAAAAATTCCTTGAAAAAACAATAAATTAATTAAATATAGAAAGGAATCCATAAATATACCAAAGCTTAACATGGAGTACCACATGTTGTATGTAGAGAGTAGAAAAAGTTTCAAGGCCAGAAGTAAAAAAATTATTATTTCATGAAGTTATAGCTCAAATTCAATGTATATCAATTAATCTATAATTACACTTAACAAATCAAAATTATCAAATGGATCCAAAAAATTACTAAAATTACACATGAATCAATCTATGTTCTCTATTGCATATACAAAAGTTTTGAAGTCAAACCTCAATTTGATCGTCACTTTGACTCGAAATCTTATTGAATCCTTCTCAACGCTATGATTCTTCTTCTGATATACTTCGGTTTGTAAACATCATACATGATAGATTGTGTGAAACATGTTCAATTTTTACCACAACCTCTATGTATGATATCAAGAGATCTAGACAAATCTCATGATTTTTAGACTTTGCTTGCTTTTTTTAGAATTTAAAAATCATTCGGCCACACGTTTGTGGTCATGTTTTCTAAACAAGATGTTTGAAATTTCTTTTCATTTCTTGGGTAAGGCCTCACACTAGACTCAGTAACATGAATATCATTTTTCTACTCATTTTATTCTATTATTTGAATACTTGCAGTTCAAATTTGACTTAATCCAAAAATTCCTTGAAAAAGTAATAAATTAATTAAATATAGAAAGGAATCCATAAATATACCAAAGCTTAACATGGAGTACCACATGTTGTATGTAGAGAGTAGAAAAAGTTTCAAGGCCAGAAGTAAAAAAATTATTATTTCATGCAGTTACAGCTCAAATTCAATGTATATCAATTAATCTATAATTACACTTAACAAATCAAAATTATCAAATGGATCCAAGAAATTACTAAGATTACACATGAATCAATCTATATTCTCTATTGCCTATACAAAAAGTTTTGAAGTCAAACCTCAATTTGATCGTCACTTTGACTCAAAATCTTATTGAATCCTTCTCAACGCTACGATTCTTCTTCTGATATACTTCGGTTTGTAAACATCATACATGATAGATTGTGTGAAACATGTTCAATTTTTACCACAACCTCTATGTATGATATCAAGAGATCTTGACAAATCTCATGATTTTTAGACTTTGCTTGCTTTTTTTAGAATTTAAAAATCATTCGGCCACACGTTCGTGGTCATGTTTTCTAAACAAGATGTTCGAAATTTCTTTTCATTTCTTGGGTAAGGCCTCACACTAGACTCAGTAACATGAATATCATTTTTCTACTCATTTTATTCTATTATTTGAATACTTGCAGTTCAAATTTGACTTAATCCAAAAATTCCTTGAAAAAGCAATAAATTAATTGAATATAGAAAGGAATCCATAAATATACCAAAGCTTAACATGGAGTACCACATGTTGTATGTAGAGAGTAGAAAAAGTTTCAAGGCCAGAAGTAAAAAAAATATTATTTCATGCAGTTACAGCTCAAATTCAATGTATATCAATTAAAATTCTACAATTGCACTTAATAAATTAAAATTATCAAATGGATCCCAAAAATTACTAAAATTATACATGAATCAATCTATGTTCTCTATTGCCTATATGAAAAGTTTTGAAGTCAAACCTCAATTCGATCATCACTTTGACTCTAAATCTTACCGAATCCTTCTTAACGCTATGATTTTTCGTCTGAGATACTTCGGTTTGTAAACATCGTACATGATAGATTGTGCGAAACCTGTTCAATTTTTACCACAGTCTCCACATATGATATCATGATATCTTGACAAATCTCAAGATTTTCAGACTTCGCTTGCTCTTTTTAGAATTTAAAAAGCATTTGGCCACACGTTCATGGTTGTGTTTCCAAAACAAGATGTTTGAAATTTCTTTTCATCTCTCGGGTAAGGCCTCACACTAGACTCAGTAACAAGAATATTATTTTTCTACTCATTTTATTCCATTATTTGAATACTTGTAGTTCAATTTTGACTTAAAAAATTCCTAGAAAAGCAATAAATTAATTAAATATTGCAAACGGATCCATAAATATGCCAAAGCTTAACATGGAGTACCACATGTTGTATGTAGCGTGTAGAAAAAGTTTGAAGGCCAAAAGTAAAAAAACTTATTATTTCATGAAGTTATAGCTCAAATTCAATGTATATCAATTAAAATTCTATAATTACACTTAATAAATTAAAATTATCAAACAGATCCAAAAATTTACCAAAATTACATATGAATCAATCTATGTTCTCTATTGCCTATACAAAAAGTTTTGAAGTCAAACCTCAATTTGATCATCACTTTGACTGCAAATCTTACTAAATCCTTCTCAACGCTACGATTCTTCTTCTGATATACTTTGGTTTGTAAACATCATACATGATAGATTGTGTGAAACATGTTCAATTTTTACCACAGCCTCTATGTATGATATCAAGAGATCTAGACAAATCTCATGATTTTTAGACTTTACTTTTTTTTTAGAATTTAAAAATCATTCGGCCCCACATTCGTGGTCATGTTTTCTAAACAAGATGTTTGAAATTTCTTTTCATTTCTTGGGTAAGGCCTCACACTAGACTCAGTAACATGAATATCATTTTTCTACTCATTTTATTCTATTATTTGAATACTTGCAGTTCAAATTTGACTTAATCCAAAAATTCCTTGAAAAAGCAATAAATTAATTGAATATAGAAAGGAATCCATAAATATACCAAAGCTTAACATGGAGTACCACATGTTGTATGTAAAGAGTAGAAAAAGTTTCAAGGCCAGAAGTAAAAAAATTATTATTTCATGAAGTTATAGCTCAAATTCAATGTATATCAATTAATCTATAATTACACTTAACAAATCAAAATTATCAAATGGATCCAAAAAATTACTAAAATTACACATGAATCAATCTATGTTCTCTATTGCCTATACAAAAAGTTTTGAAGTCAAACCTCAATTTGATCATCACTTTGACTCGAAATCTTATTGAATCCTTCTTAACGCTACGATTCTTCTTCTGATATACTTTGGTTTGTAAACATCGTACATGATAGATTGTGTGAAACATGTTCAATTTTTACCACAACCTCTATGTATGATATCAAGAGATCTAGACAAATCTCATGATTTTCAGACTTTGCTTGCTTTTTTTAGAATTTAAAAATCATTCAGCCACACGTTCGTGGTCATGTTTTCTAAACAAGATGTTTGAAATTTCTTTTCATTTCTTGGGTAAGGCCTCATACTAGACTCAGTAACATGAATATCATTTTTCTACTCATTTTATTCTATTATTTGAATACTTGCAGTTCAAATTTGACTTAATCCAAAAATTCCATGAAAAAGCAATAAATTAATTAAATATAGAAAGGAATCCATAAATATACCAAAGCTTAACATGGAGTACCACATGTTGTATGTAGAGAGGAGAAAAAGTTTCAAGGCTAGAAGTAAAAAAATTATTATTTCATGAAGTTATAGCTCAAATTCAATGTATATAAATTAATCTATAATTACACTTAACAAATCAAAATTATCAAATGGATCCAAAAAATTACCAAAATTGCACATGAATCAATCTATGTTCTCTATTGCCTATACAAAAAGTTTTGAAGTCAAACCTCAATTTGATCATCACTTTGACTCGAAATCTTATTGAATCCTTCTCAACGCTATGATTCTTCTTCTGATATACTTTGGTTTGTAAACATCGTACATGACAGATTGTGGGAAACATGTTCAATTTTTACCACAGCCTCCATGTATGATATCATGAGATCTTGACAAATCTCATGATTTTCAGACTTCACTTGCTTTTTTATAATTTAAAAACCATTCGGCACATGATCATGGTCGTGTTTTCTAAACAAGATGTTTGAAATTTCTTTCCATTTCTTGGGTAAGGCCTCACACTAGACTCAGTAACATGAATATCATTTTTATAGCACTCGGTTTTAAGAACAAAACCAGATACACACCATATGTGAGCCTAGGAAGTCAAATCTCACATATAGCTATAAATAAGGGTAATATCAACAGACAATGCTTAAATACATAACGTATTAGTATAAAGAATATAACCTCAGAGTATAGATAGTGGAAAGACAACTCCGATCTTCAAGCAAAGACTCCAAATCTATAGGGACAACTGACTGGTTGATCACAAGTCTAATTCCTCCAAACTCTAGCAATCTGGTACCCATCCGGGATTTTTCCAAAGTATTGAAAAGTAAAACAAGCGTAAGTACATGTCGTACTCGACAAATATAACATGGGGTTCATGAGGCTCAAAAGGCTGACACTGGTTTAACTGTGATTAGCTTTTAATGAGTCATGATTTTAGCAATTGAGTAGCAACAAGTTTAACACAAGCCCACAAACACATGATCAGGTAAACATGAATAATGAATAGCATAAACAATTAAACATTAGTGAGCATCTTCATCATCAGTATCATATGTGTTCATCATCTATTTTGTAAATGTTCCAAGGCCACTTGTGACCATGAGCACGGCTATTATAACAGTTTTTAACACTCTATAGAGGTTGTACACTTTTATTGTGAGTCGTGATTTACCCTTTCGCCCAATGTGATCAGCCTCTTGACCCACTACCAAGGAAGGTCGGTAGGGTTCACTATGAAGCCTTTCAAAGGTTCGTCTAACAAGTTAGGGCCATTAGATTCACTCGGCAAATAGATTTAGGAACCCCCCTGTCGAATGGCACAATTCCATCACGGCGATACACATAAGAGTAGAGGCTGTCCCATACCCGATTTGTTAAGCCATTCTAACGCCAATAAAGGTAACCACTAACAAGCTAGAAAATGTCCTCATACTGAGCTAAAGCCAGAGCCATATAGCCCTCACAGTGGTACTGTAAGTCCTGGATGATCACTTACAGATAAGTCCTTAGGGAGAGGAATCTAGAGCACCATAAAATAGCCCAATGCTCTAGCTCTCTTGTTCCAGGTGGTTGAAAAGCATCTTTTAGTTTTTATTGCATATTACATTAGTCAAGGTATAGGATCATGGTTGTAGTTGAGCACTAGCATCATACTACCCAATGCAATACCCCATAGGTATGAAGGCACAAGTACAAAAGTACTAGGAAATCCTTAGTGGTAGTCAAGGTAGACACATGCAGTATGAATTAAATGATTAAAGGTGTATAGGACAACAAAAAAGATCCCATGCTATACTTGCCTTATAAGCTTGCTCAACTTCCTCATAATTTGCTTCTGGTTATCACCTTCCGATCTTCATCGCTCACAAATGATTCTCGTTCTACTCACAGCAAGCACCACGCATAGGCAAACATATAAGCAAACAAATAAAATCAACTAAGAACAGTACACCACTCAAGATAAAATAACGTACTAAAAGAGAGCTAATTCTATGGTCACAAGATCATAGGAAACATCGATAACAGAACTATCGTTAAAAAGAAACGACTATCGAGAATTTTATATATATTATAAAAAATAGAAAAGCCTACATGCTTCATTTATTTTAATTAAATAAAACCATGTGAAGGTTATTAATTCAAGTTGTGTTTTGATTCAAAAGCGGGTTAAACTGGTCATATTTTATTCATAAATGTTGCCGTATAAATTAAGCAAATTAAACTTTAACTTTGCAAAATAGAATGACATGCGAGAACACATATTTTTGAGTTGAATATATGCAACGTGGTTTAACTAATCAAGTTATAAATAAAGAAAATATATTCATGTAGCAGTTAATTATATCAAATACCGTAGTGTAACCCATACATTGCTTTTAGATTAGAAAATTAGTTACATACAGATTAATCAAACTAAGATTTAAATTATAAAACTCAGAAACTTTTAACATGCCAAACGTCATTCCTAACCCATAGATTATGTTGCTATATATGAGTCTAGCGCAACTTGAATGTACTTGAGCCGAGCTGTAATAGGAAAACGGCAGAGGAATGAAGGTTTAGGGGTCTAGTGGAAAGGATGCATAGACTCAATGTTCCTTCCATGCAGCTAAGGTATTGTTCAAAGACTCATGTGAATTATCCCAATTCAAAAAGAAAGAATTAGGAGTGAACACAGAAAGATGGATTACTATAAAATGGTGAGGCAAGCATGGCATCAACCATATATTTGATATATGGCAAGGAACTGAAGGTGCGGATGGCTGTTAATCATGGACGTATGTTCTGCGTTAGCCTGGCAAGACTACGCTTGCATGCTGCATTTGCTTTCGATGTAAGTTCTGACTTTTGCTTGCATGCGGTTGCGGGTGATAGACGGCTCAGCTTGGCTTGGTAATCTGGAAGCAGCAGTAAGCAACGATCGACGACGTACTTTCCTTGGCATGATCGAGGACGTACTTTCCTTGGCATGCTCATCGGCTCTAGCATGAAAAGTTGTGTGCTAGCATAGGCACATAGACACGAGACGATTGGCAACAGAAAGCTATGTATACTGATGATGCTCTAAAGACAACACGTAAAAGAAACCAGAGAGAGAGAGGAACATGCAGAGGGTCTCACCAGTGACAGAAAACAGCCACGGCAGCTGACGATGCTTCAGGCCTTTAGGATCGGGCTTCTCGGTAGTGCTTGGCTCTGTTGTCTTGCCAGCTAAGAAGCGGCGGGTCTACGGCGTTAGGCAGCACGGCGGCGATGGTGACGATGACGGCAACGATGACGGCAACGGCGACAGCGAGAGAAAGAGGAGAAAAATATAATTTACTACACGAGGGATTTCCTAAACTAGGGGCTCCCCTTATGGTAGTTTTAGTGTGCTTTGCCCAAGGGGTTGATTGATATATATAGGAAGAAAAACTCCCTACATCTACATTAACTAGCAATATGGTACTAATTGATGTTGCACCCTCCATATTTACTAATGGGCCTAAATAATCATTAAAGCCTATTAGTAAATAAATGTATGGGCCTTTTAGGATTTATTAGGATTATTGCACATGGGCTTTGAGGGTTGGAAAAAATGAGAGATTTATTATTTTCTGAATTAATTAATTTCATGGATAAAATAATTCTAGAAAAACCCAAAATTGATATTTAAGCCACAAAAATTACTTCGAGACCTCCGAAAATTGGGGCAAAATTCCTAGAGACACTTTGGAACATGATGAACCCAAATAAAGTATTTGGAGCTCATAAAAATATTGTTGGGAACTTGGGACATAAAGATTAAGGTGAAGGAGGTAGGAATTAAATTCCAGAAAGAAGCTGGAAAATTCCTAGAGATAGATATTCATCTACCAAACCTAGAAAACACACATTTTGCACATAGAAACATGAGATGCGACTGGCATGAATGCAACAAACACGTTTCTACCTTATGATAAATTTTAAATTAATGAAAATTTTATTTTCCTATGTTTTCATGTGCACAATAATTCATAAATAAATCATTTTAACTCTATTTCCAAAAGTGGCAAATTTTGGGGTGTTACAATTTTTCTACTCATTTTATTCTATTATTTGAATACTTGCAGTTCAAATTTGACTTAATCCAAAAATTGTAACACCCCAAAATTTGCCACTCAAAATTTGACTTAATTCAAATTTTGGGGTGTTACAATTCTACCCCCCTTAAGATGAATCTCGTCCCGAGATTTGGACGACGTCGACTCAGAAATAGGAATACTTCATCTTTGGATTCTTCTTTACTTCCTCATATAGTTCCATCGTCTTGATAGGGATCCCACTTTACTATACATACCTATTAATCTTACTCCAACCTCCTCTTGGATTCCCTCAAACACTTACCTGAAGTTTCTTTATCCAAACTAACTTGAAGCTTCTCTAGTAGCTCTATCAAAATCTTGATGATCTTGGATAAATCTCCCTTGAACTTCTAACTAAACCTCATTGAGACCCTGAACTTCCTTCACATCTTTGGGTACGACCACGCTTCCGCTGTGCAAACTGGAACGTAGGATACTTCACCTTACAAATTCTTCAACTTGACTACCACCCTTAAGAAAAGATAACTAGGGGGACACCAAGCTTAGCATGTATCTCCATCTAGATAAGCTAACTAATATCAAGATGTTCTGACATCCCAATGATACTCGCGTATATGGCAAGAACAAGTAATCTAGAATTCCTCACGAGCAGAAAAAAACAGCAGCATCGTAAAACAGCTGTAACTCTCATTCTATTAATCCAATAAAGTTGTAGCTTATACCATTGGAAAGCTTATAAAATTATCCACAACTTCCTTGTAGATCACTTTTCCAAATTCTATAGTTAACTTGGTCAAAAATAGTGCACAACAGAAATGACTTCAGATTCCAAACAGCACAGATGCATCGCCTTGTGATTTTCGTATCTCCACAGCCATAATAGCTATCAGGTGATTCTTG